>NC_030991.1:389288-533587 GCF_000149955.1 Fusarium oxysporum f. sp. lycopersici 4287
GATCATCTTGACTCTAGCACGCGGCACGGCGCTGTACTGCAAGCGTCGTCGCTTGGGCCGTTCAGATTCATCGGTTGACAGATCTGGATCAGCTGCTTGACTGCTCTCGAAAATCCTGTGAGACCTGGCGTTGGTCAATAGTGCTCAAGCTCGCGACGTCACATTCACATTCACATACTTGCGGAGATGGTCCGCTGCCGAACTCGTAGCAGCAGCGGCGAAGAACTCAGGCTGACCCTTCGCGTCACACAAACGACAGGCCCAGTAAGGACTCAAAGGACTATCGTTAGTGTCGATCTCAACAAGAAAAAATCCATGGCGCTTGATCCAGCTCTTCCGGCCCTTCGAGCCCTTCCGGGACAAGGACTCTTCCAAAACATATCGTTTGTTCCTCCACACTGCTCGCGGAAGATCTGCAACAGTAGGGTGGTCTGGCAATGCCGACTGCGTCGTCAGCTCGAATTGACTCGCCAAATTCCTCGGTGGTCGAAGAAAAGAAAAGGCAGAGGGTGGAGGCGAAGGAAGCATGATGTCGTCGGATTCCATCGGGTTAGGCGTCGACTCGTGGGAGGAATGGTACGCGTTGAAAGGTAAACAAACTAGCACCGACGCGACTTGATGTCGCGAGGACGGGACGTAAAAGTTAAGGAGCTACTTTCTCCCCCACCAGCCTGACCGTGGTACTGGGGTAGCTCACTAATGGAAGGCTTGATGGATGACTTTGATTGGCTGGGGTCGCTCCTCAGCCAGGTTCCGGGTAAGCTGTGAAAGCGCGGTCAACGGTCTGGCAGCATGGACGCTGGATGGCATATTGTGTATCAAATATATCAAATGTTATTTCAAATCGAGGATTTTGTATTTGTTTGATTGAAATAAAATTTTGGCATATTTGATTGATTTGTTTGGCAATTTGTTTGATTGGATTTGATCTGGGGGCTGCGCTGAACAGGATTCAGGTCGGAGGGAAGCTATTGCGACGACGTCGGTGTACGAAGCTGCATCAACATGTGGAATTCAAGCGAGTTAGAACCGTCACCGAGGAGGAGTGCATTAAGAGAAAATGCTAGGCAAGAGCACTTGAGGCGAATGGACAGGTCGGGGATCCGAGGTCGGAAAGAACTGGCCATACAGCTTCGTCCAGCGCCATCGCAACGAGATCGATTGTACCTGGTTTGATGGATTTGATATAGCACGAAGAAGAGCCGACAATGCTTCTCGGTATAGAGCATATTTTGATCTAGTAAGCAGACTCGTAGCGCCTTTGGTCCGTTGCTAATCATGGAAGATCCGTGAAAAAATCGACAAATACGACATCTTACCTCAGAACACGTATAACATGGATGAGAAGGGATTTCTCCTGGGCGTAATCAACCGAACGAAGAGAGTATTTGATGTCAATGCTAAAAGGCAAGGCAAATTGCTCGGTGCTTCCCAGGATGGGAACCGATCGTGGATCACATTCCTGGCGTGCATCTGCCAAGACATGACATCGCTACCCCCATTCCTCATCTACCAGGGCAAGCCGGGACAAGTTCAGGACACTTGGCTCACTGAATTTGATCCGGAGCATCAATCAGCCTTCTTTTCCACGTCCGAAACTGGCTGGACGAGTCACGAACTGGGGAAAGAGTGGCTGATTGGTGTTTTCGACCGCTTTACTAAGGCGAAAGCAAGAAATGGGCGCGATTACCGCCTTCTCATCACCGATGGACACTCTAGCCACATCAATATGGACTTCTTGGACTGGTGTGACGCGCATCGGATCATCGTTGCGGTGTTCCCACCTCACTCTACTCACCGGCTGCAACCCCTGGACGTCTCGCTTTTCGGGCCCTTATCAACAGCCTATACCAACCGACTTGTTCAGTGGACTTCAAAGACGCAAGGCCTCACTGGGCTATCCAAACGCGAATTTTGGGTCCTGTTCTGGGGTGCATTGGAAGCTGCTTTCACTCCGGAGAACATCGCCAGTGGGTGGAGACGGACGGGTCTCAAGCCTTTCGATCCGGACGTCGTCCTATCTCAGGTTTCGAAGAATACGGACGATGACTCAGATGTGGAAAGTGGCTTGGATGATTCCATTGCTTTACAAGAACCTACTGCACGAGAATTACGACGACTTGTTGATCATGTCGTGAAGCAATCCTCAGTCAGCTCTGACACAGGCGCCCGAAAGCTAAAGAGAACCCTTGAAAGCCTTCAGGCCGAGGTTGAACTACTCAGACATGAGAACCAAGGCCTCCGTGAGACAATTATCCGTGAAAAACAGCGCAGGCAGCGTGGTAAAGCCCTGAAAGACTATATCTTTGATCGTGTGGATCCTAATTCAGCTCAGGTGTTTAGCCCGCAAAAGATCGCCCAAGCTCGCCAGAAGAAAATTGAAATGGAGGCGCAGAAGGAAGAGGAGGTTCTCCAGAAGAGAACTGAAAAGGCTCTGCGGCAGAAAAGAGTAGAGGAGCAAAAGCAACTGGTATTAGAGAGGAAGAGGCAGCGGGAGGATAAAAAGGAAAGAAAACGGCAGGAAAAAGAAACAAAGCAGCTTGAGATGAAGAAGCAGAATCAGCGGAGTATACAACCGAAGCATCAGGCACGGCAAAATGGCTCAGATGGTCTCGAAGAGAATGGGGGCATTCAGGACGAAATCATCGTCGTTCTTCCCACAGTCACCCAACCCCCCGTATTATTCAAGCCACCCAACGAAGCATTAAGTACCCCAAGTACAAAGGCGTCGACGCCACCCAGCCATAAAACTCGGCCTAAAAGGCCTTCTTTAGTTGTCGAGAGCGATCGGGAGGTAGTGGTGGCATATCGGGACTCGGGGCGATCGCAGCGGAACAGGAAACGACCGCGATGGCTTGATGACTTTGAAATTAATTGAAATAAGTCTTAAGGAAATAATTATATCATCTTCGTAGTTTTAGCGCATTTTGACAAGTGCTTGTTGAGCTATGCTAGATTGAAGTCGCCCATGTAAGTTGGCAATAATCCGGCAGATCACCGGATCTGGCGGATCATCGGGAAATCCCTTACCCTACACTAGATAGCCGCAGATGGAAGTCTACTCTCAAATAGCGCGGGGATTAGCGGCAAAGCTAAGTATCTGCTATCGTGATCTAACGATCCAAATTTCAAGATCCAGGCTTCACTTAGCAGCCATCTCAGCACTTACAATTTCTATCTGGGCCGCAAGCTCTTCAATCCTTTCCCTGTCTTTGATAGAGACTATCTCATCTACCATCCAGGACCACCTAGTGGGCACCCCCACCTAATGGACCACCAAAATTTCAATCTTCTCATACAAATTCCGAATTTTCAAGTACATCGCATTCAGCCAAAAGCGAAGATACTTACAAACCCATACCAATGTTGTATAGCAGTTTTCATGAAATTTTAATGTCGGCTTAACTTTTCCCCGTTCCGACTTGTGGTCTAGTTCTCTAGCACTTTGAATTCTTTCGCATTTCTCCTCATCTACCCTAGGCGACTCCATCAACTTGAGCCGAATTTTGATCTAATTTAATAGATGGAACTCCTTTCGCAATGGTTCGCCGTGTTTATACCGAAGATGACGTAGCTGAGGCTATACTCGATATTACTGATAGAGGCCTGTCACAGACGGGGGCGGCCCAGAAACGTGGAGTACCTCGGTCGACCCTTTCTGGGCGACTTTCCGGTCAAGCGAGCAGGAATGAACGGATCCAGGCCCACCAGCGTATTTCAAAGAGCCAGGAGGAGACGCTTATTCGTTGGCTGCTGCGACAAGAGTCCCTGGGCTATGCTCCCTCGCACAGCCAGCTCCGCGCCTGTGTCGAGGCCATCCTTCAACAACAAGGCGATAACAAACCTTTGGGCAAGCACTGGACCACCAGGTTCGTCAAACGTCACCCAAAACTATCTACCAAGATTGGAAAACGTCAAGAAGCCGCCAGATTTGACGGCTTTACTCCGAAGGCGGTCAATTGGTACTTCGATATCCGGGAGAACGAGTACGGCTGGATCAAGCCTGAGAACACGGTTAACGTCGACGAGGGCGGCATAATGGTGGGTTTCGGTAAGTCTTCTACAAGTACTCTATAGGTTTTTATAAGGCATAGCTAATTGGTTGTCCATAAGGCCTGGACAGCCTCGTAATCGGGAGCTCTGACCCGAAGAAGAAGGCGATGTTAAAAGGCGTTCAGTCGCGCACGTGGACCTCGTTTATTGAGGCTGTCACTGCAACTGGCCGCTCTTTAAAACCGGGAATTATCTTTAAAGGGAAAGAGCTGCAGAAACAGTGATTTCTGAATGAATTCTAATTAATAGCGGACTGGCACTACATCACATCCCCGAACGGCTGGACCGACAACCGTATAGCTCTCGAATGGTTGAAAGACGTCTATCTACCCCAAACGGAGCCTCGTGATGCATCGGATACGAGACTTATTACCCTTGACGGTCACGGGAGCCATGCGCAGGTAAGCATTTTGGTGTTTTCGCCGCAGAGTTACCCGCTATAGGACCATTAACAAGCAGTCAGGACGAGTGGATGGCGACGTGCTTTCTGAACAACGTCTACTGCTGTTACCTACCAGCACATTGTTCCCATGGTTTGCAGCCATTAGATAATGGAATTTTTAATGTTATAAAAGGTGCGTATCGGAAAGAACTCCAAAAGCTGGCTAGTTTGACCGATTCTGCGCCGGTTGACAAAGTCAACTTTATTCGGGCATACGCGAAAGCGAGGGAAGCGGGCATGAGGAAGAAGATTATCTTATCCGGCTAGAGGTTTACTGGAAATTGGCCAATAAATCGGTACAAAGCTCTAGCACATCCGGAAATTCAGCCGGACAAAGAAAAACTGCTGGAAGAGTTCAAGACGCCGAGCCCTCCTCAACTGCACTCAGATGATACGCCGAAAACGAGTCGGCAAGTGAGGGAAATGGCCAAACACCGAAGCCGTCCGACCAGGCGGAAGTACAGTAAGATCGCAAAGGGATTGGAAGCTTTAGAGATGAAGGTTGCCGTTCAGAATGCGCGGATTACTGGCCTCGAGGAGCAGATGGCTCAGGTGCGGCGAGGGAAGAAAAGAAAGGCGGTACCAAACCCGAACCGACGATTCATAGCTCTGTCGGAGAATCTAGCGGCTGGAGAAGCTCTTCCTGACTCAAAAGAGGCAGAAATAGAGGTGGATGTGGATGAGGAGGTCGAGTCGGTGATTGAGGTGGGTGTCAGGTCAGAGGACGAAAGTGATGACTTTATGGTCGTAACAAAGCACTGCCAGCGCACACGGAGCGGTCGGGAGGTCAAAAAACCACGCAGACAGTAAAAATTGAGCATTTTCTAGAAACTTTCTCCAAAGTCTCATTTATTAATTGAGAGTCGGGCCTGTTTTTGTGGACATCAAAATTTGGATTTTGTATGGGAGGAGCGAAATTTTGGTTATGAATTAGGTGGGATTGTGCATTAGGTGGTCCTGGATGGTAACTAGTGTCAGACATTACGTGTATTCGGTTCATTCATGTGAATTGGTGTATTCATGTTGTGTTCTGTTGAAATCTACCCCTTAGAGGTTTTACCATTTCGGCTGTAATCTTAAAGTATCCCTGCTTGCACGTGAGGCCCCAGCACCTGTTCAACACCTTCTTGATGACAGGGGTATTGTGGGGCACGGTACGGACGGGAGGTCCTCGACAATTCAAGGGATAGAAGGATCTATCTATTGTAATGACCACCATATGCAATCCTGGTCAAGTTGAGTCTTGAAGCATCAGCTTCAGGGATGAACTGTACTGTTTGATGAAGGGATTGCCAGTCGTCAGTTGTTTGCGGCATCCCGTACGCATCTAAATTTGTCCTGGCGATTGATCTGACCAACAAACAATGTGCGCACTAAACTATACAATAAGCTTCATCCAATGAAGAGCCTGGAGAGGCCTCCCTGTGGCGTTGCTTATCGATGGACAATGTGGGAGGGCCATAGGCGCCAAAATTGCCACTCATTCACAGGGAAACTAAGAAAAAGGAGGGGCATTCTCTCCAAAATACAAGTCTTCTTAGGAACAAATCTGTATCCTCGTTGTTTCTGCGATAACTAAGTAGAAGGTGCTTTGCATATCTCAAGCATCGAAACGCAACGCATACAGATCCTCCCGATCCTAAGCATTCTAGATCGTTGCAGCAAGGATCCCCTGTCTGGGGCGTCATTAAGGAAACCTGGCGCGAGTGACGGCAATTGCCTGCAGGTATGTAAGCGACAATCAAAACGTCCGTTTACCGGCGACCAAACCATATTAGCCAGGCACCAACTCTCATCATAGGGAATGAAAAAAAACTTCGGAGGCTTGAATGATCACCTTATCGCCGTGAGTATAGCAGAAGTTGGACTAAGGGGAGGGGGTGGCGGGCAGTCGATCGAGATTGCAGAGAACGAGACAAGCATATTGACGCCGACGGACTTGGTTCTTGAAGCCCGCGCCTATGTGCATGTTGTATAAATCATCCCCTATATGTTCATCTAGCGCGAACTTACTAGAAGGGGTCTCTTAGCAAAATCTCAAAGAAATCTCCAGAAAAACGATTAAAAAGAACAAGTCATTACTAACACTATTAAAACAGTATATCTAGGCAAATTTGCTACATGATCACTAACACAAGTCGATGCTAGATCAACAAATAGGGAGGTTGGTTGTACTGTGAAAGTCTAGACCGTAGTTTTAATCTTGATTCAGAGTCTATTCTACCGCATAGCATCTAGTAGTATACGACCACCTTCTCAAAGTAGCACCACGATGACACTCCAAGACTCTGCACCATCACGCCACCTGGGTCGATTTATCAGAATGGTGGGAATAACCCAACCCGGTTATAGAAACTTGCGGCTTAGCGAATGGATGGGTGGAGCATAAATATGACACTTGAGCAAACCATCAACATCGTCCGGTGGATAGCAATACTATAGCGCCTAAGTTCTTTTTTTAATTTTACCACCCGGAGCACATAGCGACCGATCTTAGTGGGCTATACTGGGACACAAAAAGACAGCCTGTTCGAGGTGCGTAGAAGAAGCTAGCAACTCAGTTCCACCTTTAGGTGACGTTTAATTTGCTTCCACCTTCGCCCGTCTGATATTGCATCCGAACCATCCTTTTGACCCTATAGCATCCAACATTCCTCGTAGTGGCTATCGCTGACAACCCATAGCCGTCTTTCGACTCTATCCGCAATCAATTCCATCAAGGCAAGAAGCGCCCTAGCGTCATAATGTCTCATTTGACGCTCATGCATCTTAGACACCCTTTTCACCGACACTTCATGTAGGATCAAGTCATACGATCTTTCAACAGATTACGCCAATCCAGCATTTGCGACATTTCAACTCTTGACGACTTCCTCTCCTATCGAACCGTGCTCGTCAGATCTTGCCTTCTCCTACGTTAGCCCACCTGTAGGCAGTGACGAAGTCGGACAGGATCAGAGAGCATGGAAGGAAATTCCGCCGGTGCCACGTCTGGCACAGATGAGAAGACAATCTCGACACGATTGTCCGAGGAAAATGGCATCAAGGACAACTGCGACGACAACCACCAAAACAGGGGAGGTGCCCCAGCCGCTCGCCAAGGGGTCAAATTGCGTTCAGCATCTCGCAAGCCAAAGAGATTCCGAGTGAAGCCAGCCGTTGCCCCAAAAACCCAGCAAGCTCGCGAGTGCCACAATAACGTCGAGAAGCAGTACCGGACCCGTTTGAAACTGCGCTTCGAAAAGTTGCTCACGGTACTGCAAGCCTCACGGCGGGAAGACGAGAGACCAGGGGAGGCAAAGTCTTTGGAAACGAACTATTGCTTCAGCAGAGGCGATGTTTTAGATGCTGCGAGGCAGCGCATTTTGGCTTTGGAGGAAGAAAACAAACAGCTTTCATGCAAAATTAAAGAGCTTAGTCAGGCTTTGATGGTTGGTTAGGAAAAATTAAGTCCGGATAAAAGCCCCCTTGAATCGAGGTTGCGTGGTCTGTGATTTATAGCTCGTGTGTGCACTGGATTCGATAATTAAATTGATGAAGGTTTAAGGACAACACTTACTGGCTTTCGTATAGGAGGGTTAATTGACGCAACTTTGTAAGCTAGCCATACCTAAAAAGTGTCCTTTTTAGCTTGTGTCCCGTAGATAAGCAGCGAGTAGACCGAGGAGGTACCAGTGCCGATTGCTTGTGACATTAATCTGGGTCAGTTGATACACCATCAAAGACCAGCTAAAGCAAGAGCTCCCGTCTGCAACAGAAGGTGCACATACCCAAAAAGATTGCTGGTCTATGATGGCAAGGGCGCAAGAACGAGCAAGTTGACCACCGCAATCCAATAAGATCGGTGAGCAATTATGCATTGACATTTACGACATTTACAGTTGTATCATGCTTAAATGCAAAGTTCGACTTACCCTACCGCCAGACCCTGACACTTGACTGTCCTTGTGCTAGCAGGCTGTGTGCATGGTAGTCAAGTCTCAGTTATTAGGGTCCAGAACTAGAGCCTAAGGTTCAGAAGACTAAATGTAACACAAACTCAGGCAAGGAGGGATCTATCATGTAACAAGGCATGGTGAAAGAAGACTAGGCTAGATATAAACAAGAAGTTGCATTTGTAGCCACAGACTTTTGTTTAACGTACTCCGTCTGCAACTTTACCGCTTCGTGATCCTAAAAGTGATCCAATTTGAGGTTTACTAGCCAAGGCGTGGAAAAACCCAGGATAGCCTGGCCTTCTATGCATGAATGCTGGAGTCGCAAGGTGGACAATGAATGTGTAAGATACAAGTCTACAGATGCCCTAATATAGAACTATCATTTGCCCGATGACTTGATACATGCGCTTGGCTTGGCCTCTGCAGCACAGGCTTGGGCGATGCAAAATGAAATGCGCATATGGGGCATGTATCATGTTTTGCAAGGTACCACGTAGCAATGCAATCTGAGTGGAAGGTATGCTCACACGCCAGGTGACGAACCATATCAGTATCCTGAATACCCTCTAGGCAGATGGCACTAAACAGGGAGGTGAATGATCAGTCAAGTACTTCTTACAAGAACTAAGGAGTCAAGAGGATATACCATATCGTGTCCGAACTCAGCATCGCCCAAGAGACGTGCGCTCCGTCTGTAAGCTCCAGCCTCATCTCTTTGCCTGTCTTTGGGGGAGCAATAGCATCGAGATGAGGTAAATCCCTGTCTTTAGTGCTGGCGGATTCTGTCGATACAGGTCCCCGGGAGCTGTTGGACCCTACTGTGCCTGCAGTCCTGCCATATCTAACCAACCCGTATAATCTGTATTGCTATTAGGCGACGAAATAAGTATCAGTTTCTACTAAGAAAGGAATACCTGGGAATAAACATAAACAAAACCACCGCAATCAAAAGTGACACCGTCATAATGACTGGGAGCCATCCCAGTAGTGTATGGTTTGAATTTTGATTATCACTGTTCGGATAATCGGGAGTAGTATTGCTTATTGCAGGCATGGCATCTACGTGAAGGGCAAATCAACCGGTCTGCGCCCTTCAAACAAGGGCACAAGGGTAGCCAACAGGGTTTATGTGCTTAAAATAACTTCAGACATGGTGGTTCCTATGTAACCTGACCCTGCATTCTTAGTTCGGGTTAAGAGCGTCGTGTTGTGCTCTCGGCTGTATCCGACCTATGATCTGATGGACATGGTCTGTAGGCTGGGTCCGCCATATGATCTGATAGACATGATTTGTACCACTACCTCACCATCTCGCCACATCATCCTTGAGTATGAGTCAAAGAGGCCCGAAATCTCGAATCTCCCCGCCCTAAGTGCGTCTCGTGTCCAGAACCTAGTTCAATGGCTGGCATGTGCGAGAAACCAACCCTTTTCTTTCTGGATGAACACCAGCTAACCAGGGTTTCACCATGTAGTCAGCCCGTGATACCAAAAAGATGTGCATAAGATTAGGTTCTTGAAACATAAAAGGCATATATCACCCACCCCGCACATCAGAAACTGTACAATATTTTCCTCATAAAACTAGATCCCATATACAAACACCTGACTCAAATATCATTACACAGACCAATAGCCGAGGTTTCATATCCTTCGTCATGACGAACAGTCCAGAGCTACTGTACCACATTTTTCTGACGGTCATCGATTACCACATCGATCCTTCTGGAGCTAAACGATCCATCTACGTCCTCGGCACTAATGCTACCCTCGAAGCCGCCAAAAACTCCGCCTTCAGGGTCTTGGCCACGCTAGGCTATAAACCCGAGGACTTTGTTGAATATGCCATCCACTCAAGCAGCACCGAAGAATGGGATCATGGCGACGGCGTTCTCGTCTACGCCAAGGCGCCTGCTGGTCAAGTCTTCTTGATCTCGATACAAGCTACGCCCAATGTCAAGAAATCTTGTTTCTCGACTCCGATGCCTTTCCTATTCGAAACCCAGATCACCTCCTCACCGTGGAACCGTATAAGAGTCGCGGACTTGTGACCTGGCCCGACTTTTGGCTGCCAACTATATCGCCTCTCTTCTACAAGATCGCTGGAGCCAAGGCGCCCAACGTTACTATCGACTAAGTTACTTGATCCTCTTGATTATGCAGATTATGATACACCGGAGAAAATGGCCGGCGAGTGGCCATTCGGGGAAGAGGTGGTTGCCCATGCAGTAGCGGAGACGGGCCAAAACATCATCGTTGAGGTGAAGACTGTCGCTGGTGCCCATCATAAGCATGGTAAAGGCATGTGACGGGAGGTGGTGTGTCGTTACTGCGGATATAAGATCGAAATTGGCGGCGGAGGAGGTTGTTATTTTATTTTATTATTTTGCATATTTTTTTTTGCTTTCGTTCTTCCCACCGAAAAACTAAGTTAGCTGTTGGGAAGTGGTAAGTAAATCACTCAAGCTTTATTCAAGTCTTTCTTTAGATATTCGCTTCTTCAGCTGCTTGAACGCAAGTTATCTTCAACGAAGGAATGCCGAATAACCCACGATACACGTATTAGGTTGATGCATGAGGCTATTTTCTCTCAAACTGTCCATCACCGGCTTGGGCATTAAGTTAATGTAGTCAATATCCGAATATCTTCATATTGATCACTGATTTCTCCAGAGGCTGTCACTGTCAACGCTATCTAATGGATAAAGCTGTCATCTACTATTACTAGGCAGTAGTCACGTAACCGCAGCAATATGTGGTTGAGTGGCTATGCCCTCAAAGCTCTGGTCAGCCCCAGAGCAATCGTTCTAACACATCAGCAGGAGCTGTCAGCAATGGATTGAAGTTTTTTTTTTTTTTTTTTTTTTTTTTTTTTTTTTTTTTTTTTTTTTTTTTGGGAATCTCTTCAACTCTAAAGATTAGTACATTAATGACATGAGCATATCATGAGCTGACCCTCACGTTATCAGTAGTATGTACGGAGTAGATGTCAGCCTTATGTGCCAGCTAGCGCCACGATGGCCATCCGCTAAACTCAATTTCAAGCTATAAATCACTTTCGAGTACCGTGACCTGCATTATGCCCAGTGAGTTCACATCGTGTTGCTAGTGGCATATGTCACTTGTTTTCATTGTGTGATTCATTCTCGGGCGTATGATATATGGTACAGAGGCGCCGGCATCTTATCCCTGGTCAAATCTTCGCCTCAATACCATGATGCCGGCTCTGATATCCGTTAATGAGGTTTTCTGCACTCTACTCCCGTTACTCAATGGAATATCAGTCTTGGTAGCATGACGTATTGGAAACGGAGTATGACCAGTTAGTGACCACCACACCCATAAGCCCCCCCGTTTTTTTAACTTTACGACGTCAGATCATCCCAACTGAATTCTGTCATGTGAATGGCGCTTTAAGTCAATCACGGCACTGGTTAACTGTTTCTAAGCATGCTTCCTCTATACAAGTTAAGTACATTGTTAATAACGTATTTTATAAGCGAGTGAGCCATATAAGCGAGTGAGCCACTATATTTCTCACCTTAAAAGCCATTTTTTAAACTTTTTGTAAAAGGTCAATTTAACTCTAAAATAGCTAAAAAATATAATATAATATATTTAACTACTATATCTTTATATATTACCTTTATAAAATTTATAACTATTTTCTTTATAAAGTTATATAATAAAGTCTATTTACACTGTGAAATACACTGTATTTTAAGGTTTTATATAGAAAATAAAATAGATAAAATTCTTTTAAAAATATTAATTAGTATGATTAACTATACTAAGTATAGAAATAATTTTTTTAGATTTTTAGCTATTTTATTTATGAGTTAGAACTCTATAGGGTAGGCTGTTTTTATACTACACAGTATAGTGGCTCACTCGCTTATAAAATACGTTAGCGATCTTACGATTCTGTTTGCTCCATATGCCATGCTGACTTTATGTGCTTGTCGTGTGCCTCTCCCATATAGAATCATGCCTAAAGTTCTCGCTCAACTTACTATCCACAATCTCTAATCCATCCCAACTAGATCTCGAAAAACGCTTTAGTAAACAGCCTTTACAAGAAAGTTATAGGGGAGTACAAGTACTGTCAATCAAGTTATATTGGGCAGATAACTCGATAATGTCGGAACAAAATCAACCACTTCAACTGGAAGAGCCCAGAGCTCGACCTTACAAAGCTGCTCTCCCTAATGCTGCAACGCAGTACCTACATTTAACAGCTGAACCTGGCCCTATTCTGGCCCCAAAGGCCCCCGACCGGTACGGAAAGTGGTCTACCAATCCTTCCTTCCTTGGAAGAGCCCTCCCGTCTCAACGATGAATCTCCCTCAGAGCTTCATGCTGGGCAGTCGGGTCGACCTAAGAGCCTCCGCCCCTTCATTCTTTCCATCATGGCCTTCAAACATGGTCGAAAGTTCTCCAAGACTACTTCAGCACATCGCAAAAAGCGATTAAGTAGTGCTGCTGAGAAGGAAGGTCAGTTTGGCCCAGCTCTCCCGGTAAGCTCCCCTTCATTGTCAGATCAGTCATTGGCTGTACTAATCTCGACCGGCGCTCCAGAGGCTATACCTCGGCATATCAGCTGCTTTCTCAAACGACCAAACTGCACTCATTGCTTTAGCCATCAACGATGGTGTTTACCTCATCGACTTCTCCGTCAAACACCTTGACCTCAACGACAGTCAAGCGACTGGTCGAGATGTCATCGCAGAATACGTCCTCAAGGAGGTTGAGGATTATGCACACAATAATTTTGCCAAATTTATCGGTGCCGGTCTACCAGCTACGCTTAGGAGTGTAAGCAAAACGCTATGCTCTCGCCTGTGGCTAGATCTGGATATTGTTCCGATTGTGGTACTTGCTGAGAAAGAGGATGAGGATGAAGAGGGCAGGAAGGGCGGAAGGGACTTCTGGAATTTGAAATGTGTTGACGAGCAGGCTGATTCAATGGTTCGAAAATGCGTTATGTGAGTAGACAATCTCGAAGATGGTGAACTTTACCACTAACCTCGCCTTAGGCACTTCGGGCCTTCGCAAGCTCCTCTCCTACAAGTTGGCTTTCGCGGTTTTGTCCAGACTGATGTTGGGTTTCGGGCCTATTTAACAACTCTTCAGAACTACAAAGACACATGTGGCACCTCCACCTGGGAGACTATGATGACCTATGCAGTGAAGCTACGTCGCAACAAGACTCGTATCGCATTTTTCAGTTCTACTCCACAAGGTGGCGGCGTGGCTCTGATGCGTCATGCACTAGTCCGCTTTGCGCGTCGAATAGGGGTTGATCTATCTTGGTACGGTAAGCATTATTTTAAACCGAGGGGTTTGATCCAATACATGTCTTGTTAACGTAGCTGATGGTTGCGATAGTTCCTAAACCGCTTCCTAGTGCACTCAGAATTACCAAGAATATCCACAATGTCCTGCAGGGAGTGAGTCCTCCCAGCCAACGCATCACTGCTGAGGAAAAGAATGCTGTGATCCACTGGATTACCGAAAATGCATATCGATACTGGCTCTCGGAGTCCGGCCCACTATGCCCTGTGGAGGAAGGCGGTGCTCATGTCATAATTGTCAGTGTCCTTCTGTTTCACGCTTGAGTGTCCAAGTTCTTCCTCATCAACTCTCTGCAATCAATGTATTGGTAGAGCTCACATTGACTTTTACACAACAGATCGATGACCCACAAATGCCAGGTTTAATTCCTCTCATTAAAAGGCTTACTCCGGACCGGCCAGTTCTATATCGCTCTCACATCCAAATCAGGAGTGACCTAGTTGCCAGAGACAGCTCGGCCCAGGCTGATATTTGGGAATTCTTGTGGAGCAACATACAACTGGCGGATATGTATATCAGCCACCCAACTCCTGCATTTGTTCCTCATACAGTCCCCAGAGCAAAAGTAGCTTATCTGCCAGCTACTACGGATTGGCTCTATGGTTTAAACTAGCCTTTAGGAGATTGGGATGTTGGATACTATGGAAACATATACAATGCTAGTTGCCACGCACAAAAGATGTAAGTGCATACAAAACTCTTCCTACCGCATCGAGAAACAAGGCTGCTAATTTTAGCGAAGGACCGAACTGCACTGGCCGGCGCGCAAATACATCATTCAAATTGCCCGGTTCGATCCCTCAAAGGGTATTCCAATAGTCGTAGATTCATATGCCGAATTTCGCCGCCAATGCGAAGTGACCGGCATTGGGGATACTCCTCAGCTTGTCCTGTGTGGTAATCAATCTGTTGATGATCCAGACTCCAGCATTGTCTACGATCAGACACTCGATCAGATAATGTCGGTTTGCCCTGAACTCATGCAGGACATCAGTGTGATGCGTCTAGATCCAAATGATCAATTACTCAACACACTGATTTCTAAAGCCCACGTTGTCCTCCAACTCTCAACTAGTGAGGGCTTTGAGGTGAAGGTTTCAGAAGCATTGCATGCTGGTCGGCCAGTCGTCGCAACGAAATCAGGCGGTATCCCTCTTCAGGTCAAGAATTCGATCAACGGATTCCTTGTTGAGCCTGGTGATTGGAGGGCTGTTGCTCATCACCTCATGAATCTGTTCACCAATGATGATTTATACGAGAATATGAGTAATGCCGCAAGGACGGGCGTGTCTGACGAAGTTGGCACAGTCAGTAATGCCTTGTGTTGGTTCTACCTAGCTTCCAAGTGGACCGATCTTGGAACTGAAAAATACGGCAATACCACTTTGCAACCCAATGAGAGATGGGTCTACGATATGGCGAGAGAAGAGGCCAATTGTCCATACTCCGCTGATGAGGAACGACTCCCACGTTGTTATACCGAGGCGAAGAACACCGACTCACTAGGATCTAGTTCTCTTAGCTAGAACGTTATGAACTGAGTGTAGAAACTTTAAGGATATCTCTAAATTGAACACGGTGGAACGTATTCATGATTGATAGACCTATAGTTTTGATTGCAACTTTAACCAGGTGCCTAGAATGCTTTACATACTTAAGGTCAACAACTGATGCGTACACTGTGGTGAAACTCACGTTAAGACGACCTCGATTATATTGTACATGGTGTAGGCATAGAGACAGTTAAAAATGACCCAATCGCAAAGAAATACATGGTTTTAGTAGTGGAAGTTGATCTGATGATTTCGCTTCCGGGGGTTAATGTCACTAATAAAGCTCACCATCCACGTAGTTCGCAACATGATCAGGAGGTTTCTTTCTCTATGGTAGTAAATGATGCTAAAAAGCCATAATCGGGGGCTCAGCCGCACCCCTAGAACAACAATTCAACGCCTTGGGTCGCAACAATCCAGTGATCGGAATGGTCTGGTATGAGTTGGTATTGGTATGGTAAATACCGCCAAGACTTGGTATGGTTTGAAGAAATCTCAATACCATGGTATTACCGGTAATCATAACATTTCTATCTGATCAGATACTTCTCAACAACCAAATATGCCACAGTCCTCAGATGAAGCTAGAATCCTTCTTGCCCTTCAGGCACTTCAAAATAACCCAAAACTAAGTCTCCGACGCACTGCAAATATTTATGAGGTTAACTATTGGAAGCTACGTCGACGTCACAATGGCATTCAATCGCGACGCGATACGTTCCAAAAGTCAAGGCGACTATCTGATCTAGAAGAACAGATAATAATCCAATTCATTCTTGACCTAGATTCGCGAGGATTTCCCTCACGATTATGTTTTGTGGAAGAAATGGCCAATTCTCTACTTGCTGACCGCGACTCGTCACCTGTCGGCAAGCGCTGGGCTCATAACTTCATTAAGCGGCAACTAGAGCTAAAGACGAGTTTATTTCGCAAATTCGACTACTAGAGAGCCAAATGTGAAGATCCAACTATTATTCGTAGCTGGTTCAGGCTTGTACTGAACACAATCGTGAAGTATGGTATCCGATCAGATGATATCTGGAACTTTGATGAGACAGGCTTTATGATGGGTGTCATAATGTCCGGAATGGTTGTCACAGGTTCAAAAAGGTAAGGCAGACCAAAATCAGTGCAGCCTGGAAACTGGGAATGGATTACTGTGATCCAGACGATTAATGCGGAAGGTCAATCGATCACGCCATTCATCATTGGTGCAGGCCAATCTCACCTTGCAAATTGGTACCAAGAATGCAAACTCCCAGGCGATTGGGTTATTGCAACAAACCAAAATGGAAGGACAAATAATGAGCTAGGACTTGAGTGGCTAAAACAGTTTGGTCGGTCTACAAAGAACCGATTAACTGGTCCCTATCACCTTCTGATCCTTGATGGTCACGAAAGCCACCACTCGGCCAATTTCGAGAGATATTGCCAAGAGAATAAGATTATCACGCTCTGTATGCCTGCTCATGTATCTCACTTACTTCAACCTCTCGATGTTGGGTGCTTTGGGCCGTTAAAAGACGCTTAGGGTCAAAAGATAGAGCATCTGATCAGATGCTCTATTAACCACATTTCTAAGACTGAGTTCTTTTCTGCCTTTTATACGGCATTTCAAGCCATTTTTACAGAAAGCAATATCCGGGGAGGTTTTAGAGGAGCTGGGCTTGCTCCTTTTAACCCAGAAAATGTGATATCAAAGCTTGATGTGCAGTTACGGACCCCGACGCCTCCTGCAGAGGTTACGGCACCTTCGACCCCCTGGGCTTCAAGGACCCCAAAGACAGTACTAGAGGCCCAATCGCATTCCAAATATCTACAGGCACGGATTATCAATCATAAGAGCAGTTCCCCAGAGTCAATTATTCAGGCTGTTAAGTATTTTGAGAAGGGAAATAGTATCCTTATACATGAGGTGGCCTTACTAAAGGATAGGGTTCAACAACTTGAACAAGAGAATAGGATAATAGGCAGGCACCGGAGGGGGAAAAGGACCAGACTACAGAGAGGAGGGCCTTTAACTATAGAAGAGGCATCACAAGTAATTGATCAGATGGATGTTGATACGCAGGTAGCGGCCGAGTCGTCGAGAAGTGGTGATCGCAGAGGGTCGAAGGGACCGAGGGTTATGCATTGTGGCAAATGCGGCAAGGCCGGGCATAACGCAAGGATTCAGTACCAACCGGCAGGGAAAAATTATAGAAGAGCAACATGACCCCATCCATTCCGACCCATTAGCTCGATAAGTTTGACTCGACGACGTCGGAACCGCAAATATAATTCCTGCAGCAAATCGAACAGCGAAGGCCTAACTACCGACATTTCTTTCTTTTCCATTTCTCACTTTCTTTCTTTCTTTTATTTTTCACTCTCGTTACAACAAATGGCTTACGAAACGGACAATGGGCACAACTCAAGTTCAACGAGAAGTAGTGGCGGGTCCACTGACTCCCTAGTTCTGCAGTCATCAGCCATGACAAGGCCCCCTGCGCAAACCTTGATGTCGGCACTCACCGTCGCCTCCTCGCTGAACTATGCCTCGAGCGTGTCTAGCGACAGCTAAAACCAAAACCAGAGCGGGAGTATCCCTGGCACACCCGTAAGCGTCCGCTCACGTTGCTCGGGCGGATGGGACCGGCAAACGCTTTCCCCGGCAGCGGCTGCAAGGGCCGGAGTTGATGATGTGGGAATTCCCTGACCCAAATTGCGATTCGATGGCGTTTTGACTGTTGAGAAATAGCCTACGATTGAAGACCATGCCGTTGATCAGCCAAGCAGTCTTCGGTCCAAGGAGGATCTAGATGATTCTTCTGATTCTTCAGCTGAATACATGACGAGTTATCGGCCTTTGGAACGGTAAGACTTACCCATTATGCTGCTATTAGTTCAGTATCACTTCATTACCGGCGAATATCACCTACCATATTGGTAGATTGGCTGATTGGTTCATCTGTTTGCTCATGCTGACTTGGCAAAGTACTCGTGGGTTTGACTAAAAAGGAACCCCACTCATAGAGTGGGCGGCAAAATTCTGGGACAAGGGCAAAATTCTGGGACAGCCGAATACCCCGCTCAGTCCGAATTTGCTTGATTTCACCACCAAAAACCCAACTTTTGAAAGACATTTCTAAGTATCATTCGGCCATATCTTGTATCTCAATTTGACTTTTCATCTAGACCGTCACTATGACTGATCTTTATCAACCCAACCCTGCCGTTGCGGCTGCACGTGCGATTTTGCTCGCACAACGCCGCCACCGCAACACTAAGGAAGGGAAACCTCTCACCGTGAGAGAAGCTGCGGATAGATTCAGCGCCTCCAAGAGCGCTGTTGGTCGTCATCTGAAGTCAATGAAGCTGTACGGAAAACCTGACTTCAGTGATAACAGCCGCGGCCGGCCGAGGAATCTCGATGAGGCTGAGGAGCGTGCCGTGATCGCGTATATCGTTTGGCTCGAGAGAGCAGGTTTTCCCTGTAATCAGCTACTTATTGAAGAGGCAGCAAATGATTTGAGGGCATCACGAACGCCTCCAGCAGGGCCTGTCGGCGATGGATGGTACAGGCGGTTTCTTCGCGATAATCCGCAGCTGCAGAAGAAGAAGTTAGTTCGAGCTTTCGACCGAGAAAGGGCAGGATTTGAAGCTGGAGATATTGAAGATCTTCAGCAATTCTATACTGACCTTGGTGTAGCTGTTAGAAATCGAGATATCGAGGCCTCACAGATGTTCAGCGCCGATGAATGCGGCATACGGATTGGTGCCCTTCGCGAGAGGCTTGAGGTAATTATCGTGAAGAAGATGCTCAACGCCAAACACGATGTTGTTTCTTTCACCAACAGAGAATCAACCACGATGCTTGGATGCGCGAATGCAGCTGGATGTGAGTATTCTCTGGACTTCTGCCCTTATTCTGACATATCTTTAGTCATGATACCTCCATTAATGGTGTTTAAGACTTGGCCAACGGAATCTTGGGATGTTAACGCTCTGGATGAAGGTATTCGATTCGCTCGCTCTGAGAGCGGCTTTTCCAACGCAGAGATCTCGATGGATTGGATCCGTCATTTTAATCGCAATTCCTTCGAATGCACAGCAAAGGCACAGTCTAGAGGCATCACTTTTACTGACTGGTTTGGCTGTGATGAGTATATGAGAGATATCGATATGCCTGACTTCATTTGGCATCAGCCGTATTTTGAGCGGCCTGAAAAGGAGCGGATTTGGCGATTCCTCGTTATCGACGGCTTTACCGGCAAGACCTCCTTGGAGCTCATGGATTATTGTGGTCGCTTCGATATCGAGATCTTCATTCTTCCTCCCCATTCAACACATCATACACAACCTCTAGATGTTGGAGTATTTCAGCTGCTGAAAAATTCTCACCAAAAACGTCTGCGGCATCACATCCGCCAAGGTTATCTCAATTTCAAGCGCTCCGACTTCGTCAGCAAGCTAAGCGAGATAATTAAAGAAGGCTTCTCAGTTCACAACATCATGAACGGCTTCGAGAAGAGCGGAATTTTCCCTGTAAATGAGGCGGCAGTCATTCACAAAGTCAGGGAGAAGAAGAAGTCTCTTCTCGCTGTTACAAATCCTGCTCTACCGTCACTTCTTCCAAAAGAAGCGCGTTTTAAAGATGCTCGCGAAGTTACTCGTCATCTCAAACGCAACTATCGCGATGGCTTCAGTTCACCTACTCGTCATTCCTTCGGCGTTTTGGAAGATGTCGTATGTGAGGCTGTAGTTCTGAACAGCTTCGCAGAAGAGCACATAAAGACCCGACTTGATCGTATTGCCTCTGTAAACAACAAGAGGAATAAGAGGAAGAAGGTAATGCCATCAGGATTATATATTAACAGCGTTACAGTTAAGCAGGTGCGAGAAAGTCTCAACGCTTCAACGAAGAACGAGCAACAAGAGGAGCTTCGCCGCCAATGCCGCAGCTTAAAGCAATTACAAAAAGAAGAAGATAACCGCCTACGAGAGGAATATGAGAAGAGTTACAAGTATGATATAAACAACAACGGGAAACCTGTTCATATCAGCTTTTCACGTTGGAAGAAGTGGAAGCAATTAGATATAGTTGACGAGATTCTCGTTATTCCTCCTCCATCGCGAGAAGCTTCACCAACTCCCCAAGAAGGCTTCTTTTATGATACAAGCGGTTCAGCACAGCAGAAACGCTTCCACGAGCGACCATACATGGGCAACTTGTTCTGTTATTCTGTTGCTTGTTCTGTATAACATGTTAATATTTTTTTATTCTGTTATTCTGTTATCATGTTAAAGCTCTCACACTAATCTGTTATAACGGAATAACAGAATAAACAGGATAACTGAAGTAAGCTTTTTTCATTGCTTTTGTCACATCAAACGGACCAAAAGGTCATACATTGATCAAACCGGAAGGAAGGTCTCTCAGCCGCTCAGAAAGGCTGCTGACTGGCGCGTCGGAAGTCCGAACTTCCGGTTAGCAGTTGGTGTCGTCGATGTTTCCCGAAAAGCAAGTTCTTCAGCACAACGGCTCCGGAGGCCCTTCACCCTAGGTATGAGAAACCGACCTATTTTCCACTCATTAGATAGAGAACCAAGAGCTTCTATGGAAATCAATCCATCGCTGAATATAACAGCTTTTTATCGCCCCAGACATCACAAATACCGGAAACTTTTCGTATTATAGTTTTCATCTCATACCCATCATTATGGCTTCAGACAGCGATATTTTATCGTCGATCGGCGACTCTAATTCTCAGACATCTGATCAATTGCCTTCAAACTTCTTTTCTATTATGGATCGGCAGTATCCAGATAAGAATAAACCGCTTGCCGCCGGCCGCAAACGAAAGACCAAAGGCACTGTGCTTTATGTGTGCCGATTATGCCCTAAATGGAGTCATGGGCATCGAGCAACAGCTGTACAGCATATCAAAAACCGCCATGCTGCACAGCTTCGACCGCCGCCGCCGCCTTCGCCGATATCATCGAATCAACGCTTATTACCCGCCATGTTTGCATCTATTCCTACACCGGATAGTCTTCGGCAGGTTTTCAACCGGCAGGCATACAGTGAGGCTGTTATAGGACTGCTCACACGGCGGAGAGCTCGTTTTTCAGCTGTTGAATGGAACGAGTTGAAGGATCTCGCTTTGGCATGCAATCCGACCATCGGTGATCAATTAATCACGTCCAGACGTCAGGCCATGCGTCACATTGCGGAAAATCACGTATTCTATAGAGATCAGATCAAAGGCAAACTAGCAATCGCGTCTTCGCCTATTCACATCTCCACCGATTTCTGGACATCGCCACATCGTCATGCGCTACTGGCTGTTTGTGCTCAATGGGTTGATCAGGATTATCAGCTGCAGAAGGCACTTCTAGGGCTACCGGAATGTCGCGGCAACCACTCTGGAGAGCGGCAAGCTGATCTCATTATTAGTATTCTCGAGACCTTTGGAATCATGCCAAAATTCGGCTATCACACCGGGGATAACGCTACGTCAAACGATACATGTCTGGAGTCCATAGCACGTCGATTGAAAGAGAATCTTAATGTAAGTTGGCGGCCGTTTTTGAAGGACTAATCTAATGATGAGCGGTAGATCGACTATGACCCCAAAAAACGCCGCATCCGCTGCATCGGCCACATCATCAACCTCTCCCTTCAAGCCTTCCTTCTCGGGTCATCGAATGAAGCCCTCATCGCCGCACTTGAAGCCGCATCTGAAGTCACTAGTGAAGACCTGTTAATTCGCTTCTCTCAAGCCCTCACCACCAGAAGAAATAGAAGACGCAGACGTCTCTCGGGATCGGATGTTGATGAGGACTATCTAGGTATTAATGGCATACCTGCGCTATGTAAACTGCACGGTCTGGCTGTTTGGGCACGCTGCTCATCGCTTAATAGCCAGCTCTGGGACGATGAAATCGGTTTGCGACTAGGGATCGATAATGAGACGCGGTGGTCTTCATGGTATCATGTCCTCGATAAGCTTTTCAAAAAGAAGTCGCAGATCGTCCAATTCATGCATGAACACGAGCAGATCCTCGGAGACAATCGATTGACAGCGGCTGATTGGGATTTGCTTCAGAAAGCGTACCTATTTCTCCAACCCTTTGATGGGGCCACATTGTGCGCTGAGGGCAATAAAGCATCTCTTTCACAGTCATTATTTCTAATGGACTGCCTTCTTTCTCATTATGAAAACGAGAAGGTGAGCCATTTCATTGCGACGTAGCGAGGACATCTCATCGCCGGTCTCAACAGCTAAGATAGATGCTAATACGAATACAGCAGCACTACAGCGCACCCGAGATACGCGATGAACGCATGCTACATGCCATCGATATGGGCTGGTTCATTATGAATAAATACTACACCATGACCGAGGACGTTCCCGTTTATTCCGCCGCTCTCCTTCTCGACCCTTCGAAACGAGACGCATACATTAAGCAGAACTGGCCGGATGAGTGGTACGACAACGCAATTGGCGGAGCACAAGCGATTTGGGAGGAAGAATACAATATTGAGCTCCCTACTAAGCCTCCGGCCGCTCCGAGCGCTGCCCCGGACTTTGTGGAACATGAGAGTAATAAACTAGCTCAGTTGGCAAGGAATATGAAGGTAAAGACCGCCGTATTGCGTTGTGAGGATGATTTCATGACCTTTATTACCGCTCAACCGATAGAGATCGATTCTACGCCGCTTCAATGGTGGTGCGCATCTGAGCAGCGGAGAAGATATCCACGACTTAGCCGCATGGCCATCGCGATACTCTCCATCTCACCAGAGTCGTCCGAGCCAGAGAGAGCCTTCTCTGGGGCGCGCAGGACATGCTCATGGGATAGGCTGCGGATTAAATGTGCAAACATTGAGAGGGTAGAGTGTATAGGCAGCTGGTTGCGCGAAGGTCATATCATACCTACATCCCGCGGTAGATTTGGGTTACCGATGATGTTTTCCGCATTAAAAGATGGTCTTACTGATTCAGATGATGATTTAGAAGACAGGGAGGATATTGACTGATATAGAATAGAGTCGTTAAATTAATTGTTTGATTTCATCGCCTCATTGGCCCACTATCGTGTTCCTTATCCTGTTATCCTGTTATCTTATCCTGTTATCCTATAATCTGTATTTTTTCTTACCTTGTTCTGTTTAACATGTTAAGGGATTTCTTAACATGTTATACTGGTTGCCCATGCATGGTGCTAGTGGGCGGAAAACGCAACCGAGTATTCGGAGACAAAGAAGTCAATGGGAGCTGCGGAACGGCGACGAAGAGATTCTTCCTTCAATCACAGTAAGAGAAAAAGTAGATAGTTGCTCTAAACGGGATGATTCTAATTCTGTGGAGTAAATCATACTTAGCGTATTGACACATTTGCGCAATCCATTCTTAGAGAATATTAACGATGTAGTTGCTTCTGGGTTGGGAAGTACTGTTGGAATAATTGGGAGCTTCCCCTTGACTTCAGGATCACACTTTAAAGTCCTAGATGGAATCCATAGGATATAAACCCCTAGAGAGATCTCACCGCGTTAATAAAAATAATCACCTTAATTTTACTAAGCACACCCAGCATCTCTGTGCAATTCAATAACAAGAGCTACGGTTGTTAAGGGAGCTGGTTTCACCGCCTTCATGGTGAAGTATTTATGGGTCTTGAAAAGTTGGGCCAATCGGATGTTATAAAAGCTGGAGCGTCCCTAAGGACGATGCGTCCCTATCAATTGCCTTATGGTAACCCCATTTACGGGGACTCTTCTTCCTCAGCTCGGTCTCGCAGAAGAGCCTTCTCTGAGCCATGACGTTCTGTCTCAATCGGCGGCACGCTGTTTGGATTGCAGGCTTCCATGCTTGGTATATAACTTGTCGTCGCCTTTGAGAGTGTGCTTCTGCTCCTATTGGGGCTTACATGGAGCTCTCCTGGTTGTTGCGGATGGTAGACGAAGCTCGGAATAGCAGAGAGCCGTGCCTCGGTGTTGTGCCGGATGAGGAACAGATTCGGGAAGTAACATTTGAAAAATGCTCTCAAGCAAGGTAGACAGGCGCAGATTATTCCAGCATACATTTCAACAATACTGTTTCCTTCCGGTTAGGAATACTGCTGAGCAAGTGGCTTGGGCATTGACTTTACCACCAGATCAAATTGACGACATAGCGCCACGTGATGTCGGGGTTGTGAAGTCCAGATGGAATAGACGCCAATCTGATAAGACTCACTGCGCACACGCTTCCATACGTCAGCTCTGTTGCTCGCTCTAAAGACCAACCCCCCAGGAGATGTGAGACGGGGGGAGGCGCAGCGGGGACTGAGAACCTACAAACCGCCGGCCATCAGGACCAGTGTCACGCCTATCTTTTGAAGTCGCCGCATTCGAAGTGGATGCAACAACCAGATAGGTAGGCATAGGATGACGATATCGGTGACAGAGTTCAAGACAGCACAAGTGATGAAAGCACTGCCCACATCCAGACATGAACCTGGCCTGGTGTAATCCCAATACCGTGGGATAGGACGGCACATGTATAAGAATGCGAATGCTGCCGAGAGATTGTTCCCCACGACGACGAACATGACAAAATATGTGGCCAATTTGAATGCTCTGTCCTGTGAAAAGCGCAAATAGAAGTGAAGAATGGAAACTTTGGTGAAAAGAGTAGACAGGTTGTATGTTACTGCGCCTGGAATCGCTCCCAGCTAGATACCAAGTCCTATTAGAAGAAATGTTCATCAACGATGGGAATTTAGGGCCATACCATCATGAATCTGGTAAAGCTAGAAAGAGGCACGTCCCATATATGAACTCCGACCCCGTTTCTCGTCTCTGCAGGCCTTGTTAGCGCTGGTTCTAACAGCTCTCAATTCAGATAAACCTACGCACAATATTAACGATGGAGTATCCAATCGCAAACATCTATGGATCGACCTATTAGCGCCTTTAGGTGACAACTCTGGGAATGAATTAATTACCAGCGAAATTGTAATAGAGACTGCCACTGCGTTAGCAAGCCCTTCGTGCCTTTACTAGATGGGGACCTACAATCATCCAGATGCCAACACTTGATGATAAAACGACTAGTATATAGCCGCAGCAGAACAATGGGAATCGTAAATACCGGGGAAAGGGCTGCTGCGAGGACAACACGAGAAGCGATTGATTCAGGATTCGTGAAGTTGGGTACCACGCCGGGTGGTGGCGGGTATGCACCCACAGTGCTGCTGTCCGTTGAATTCATGACAAGGGCGTGAAGTGCGAGCTTGGAATAAATATATTCATGTCTGGGTCGAGAGTCGAGTGGCGAGATTCCAAGTGTTTCTCGGAGATAGTTGGCGTTTTAAATATATAAACGACAGCCTGGGGCTGGTACCCAGGTTGGATATCACGTAGGAATTTACTAAGTTAGGGGTAATTCCGGTGAGTTTGTGTGGCGTGACTGGCGTCTCTAGACCGGTTTTGGCGTGCAGATCGGGCTTTCAGGATTCGAGGAGGGTAATTAATTGTGGCGTTCTATCTGCAGCCTCGTGTCTGAGGCGATGGACTTCGACCAATGCTTCCCACTCAAACTGTCGCAGTAGCGCCCAATAAGAAGGCACTGTGCGTCAGCTCATCGTCAATGGCAGACCGCTGACTCAAACGGCCTTCAGCTGGTAGCACGCCCAAGAAGTCAGGTTCCCTTATTCCCATCGCCAGCACGACGAACTCTTAATACAAGGGCTTGTGGTTGTCGGGGAATATGTTGAAAATCTTACTTTTTAGAAATAATCAGACTCACCTATTGAATTGATTCATCTCGCTCCTGCTCTCAGTGGCTGGTATACCCGAGCACTTAGACTTCTACGCCGTCGCCGGATCGTGAAACCATCACACGGCACGACTCCGCGCTAATGATAGTTCCCGGATGGCAACAAGTATACCCGCATTTGGACGTCCAGACGCTAAGGGAAGGGCAGACCACCCGGGCCAAGGTGATACAAGCCCTGTGCTGAGGGTCGGGTTGGGTCCACTGCTGAGAGTCTGGACGACAGACAATCGAGAGGTTGATGTCTGCAAACGGTGATATCCGGAGGGAATGGAATGCGCCTATGAATTGGCAAATATCATCACGAATTCCTCCCTGAATACTCAGAAAGGAAATAACAGACTGGTCGCAGTTCTACACTCTTGAGTGCTTTGAGGTCTGGAGACGAGACCCGGCAACTTACCCTGTGCTGACGCGGAGAGACCCGAGAACCGGGTCTGGGGACGGAAGAGGATAAATTAAACCAATAAGCCTCGTCACACCTGATTTATGAGGAGAACCGTGCTTGAGCGCTAGCATTTGTGGCTTGACGGGGGAGTGTTAGATTGCTCCGCGAACCCTGCCTTGGCTCTGTTAGGCTGGCACTAGTTTGAGTCAGTGCACGGCAAGTGGGATAAAGAGAGGTTATCTCTTTGAGTGGCACAAGGCAACAGAGGGGTCACGACAAGGGTCGGGCGCCAATCAAAATGATCCCGACGATCGGTACCTTCCACCCATACCTAAATTGGCGTGTGATAGAAGTACCAACAGTCAGCATTGTTACAAATCGCTACATGTTGGAAAATCCGGGAATCCCCCTTATCTTCAGGATTCAGACTGTTAATCTGAAAGTCCTAGATTTAAAGTTCAAAGTCCTAGATGAAATCATCTAGAGCTATAAACCCGAGAAGAACTCCCATCTCAATAATTAACCAAGTTTCATAAAAAAATAAAAAATAAATTTTTTTTCACCCAGCACTACTGTGCAATAAACAATAATAACTAGCCTAAGCAATCTCGAATTTCGCCGCCGCGAAAAGCTCGATAAGTCTACTCACATAAGCAAATCCGGTGTAGTCATATAGTCCGTTTCTTAAGTAGTTAGTCGATATTAGCGCCGCATTCCAAACACGAGGCCTTCTCAGTCCAAATCTTATCACCACCTGTTACGTTTTCACGCAGGTCGCGGATCTCCCACGCTGTGGGGCCGTCTTGCATCTTGAGGTTGGCCTCAAAGAGTCCTAGGTATGGCTTGGAGTCTGCGATCTTCTTCTTGCGGCCTCTCTTGGCTGATCCCTTAACCGATACGGTGGCGATAGACGTAGAGGGCGTTGGCCCAGGTGTTGGGGTCTCTGTCCCACGAGGCGTTTCGCGAACAGCCTTCTTGACGTGGACATTATCTTGAGTTGTCCCATCCCGGACATTGACCGTAGACCGGGTCTTCTGCTCCTCGGCATCGTTGGGCGATAGAGGACGCGTTGCCTCCTCGGGCTTCTCTTCCTCCACACTCGATCCCTCGATTTGATGGGGTTTGTCTTTTCCTAGTCGTTCGTAGACTTGCATAAGAATGTCGTGGGCCATACATTCAAGATGCATCCATTTCCCACACTCCGAGCTCGTGCATCCTATAAGGGTCTTATCGGGGTTGGCGGGAGTTTGGCATTTACAAATAAGTTCAACCGACTATATGCATATTAGCGCTTGCGGAGACAAGATGAGGTACCATGCAACATACGGAAAGCTGCGAGTTACGGCAGTCGTATGCTTGACGCCAATAAAGCTCGCCTGTAATCTCCTCGTCATCGGACTCAATCCATTGATTGACGGTGACGGGTCCTGTAATACTGACAACATTAATAATATCCACTAGAAAAGTCGGTTAGACGCGCTGCAGCACAGCATAATATCGGTATTCTAGAACATACTGTGGTTGGAGGCGATCAGTTCCTTAGCGCCGTGGTACGGCTGGCGACCTTGAACAGTCTTCTTGCCGTCGAGGGTTCCGGGAGGCAGCTCATAGGGCCAGTACATCCAGTAGACGCGGGCGTAAACGTGATGCTCATCGGAAGCACGAATCTCGAGGATGCGCGCGACCCAGTCATCATTGTTCTTCTCAAAACTACCTTTGCCATCACTTTGAGCCTTTTGTTGCTCAATGGTAAGCTCGTTGGCAACCTGAACGAACCCTTCGCTATAGTACTTGACGTTGTTGACTGCCAAGAATCAGCCATAAGCCCCTCACGGTATGCACGAAAGCGAGATTTCATCGGATACTTACGGACAAAGCTGTTGTAGCGCGTCATAGATTGCCATTGTTTCCTGGGTTCGACTATGTAATGTAGATCCATGGTGTCGTGGGTCTTGAAGCTGCCGGTTGGGGAGAAGGGAGAGATTTGAAGCTGAACCCGTTTATCGTTATCTTGGTCTTCGCACTTCTGCTTCTTGTTCTTATGACGTTCCTGTTCGGCGCGCGAAGGACCTATCGCGTAAGAAATCGTAAAAGGGCAATCAGCGCGGTTCTCCTCCCCGACAGATCGCGATCTCTTGCGACTGCTCATTGTGGCGTTTTGACGCGGTTAGGTATGCAGGCAAACAATGAGTCGCGCAATGAAAGGGCGAAGAAAAATTATGACAGATGAGAGAAGGATGAAGAGGTTGTTGTGATGATCAGAGTAATGAATCTGCGATTTCGCATCAGTTTGATTGATTGTATCCTACGCGGTTGTAGTCATCTAAACGACTATGCCCGGCTAACGGGGTCCGGCGAACAGCCGAAGCCTCGCGGATCAGTGTTGATCCGCGGTACCCCACTTCGCCAACGTCACGACGACGTTGACCAGCCGTTCCCAAAATTCCCGCTTTTCTCTCTCTAACCACTATTTACATTTGCTTGCCGGCCCATATACATTTCGCATCAGTTGAGCATAGCCCCAGTTATCTTTGAGAAATAAGCCGCGGGCGGCCTGCATTGCCATTACGTGCTTATCCTTACGTCATCAAATTGGGGTTTTACAATTGGCCGAGAACGGCCCTGGAGTGGAGTTTGCTTGCCGCCACCTGGATTGATGAGGAAAAACAGGGCTCTTTCAAACGTGTCACATATACATATACTCCGTTCATTTATGATATATAGACCATGGAACCCGTGACAGGTAGCTATGATGGACCAAAGTGGGCCAGATTCGTTTCTTGGTGATACCGAATGCTGTGTCTGTTAGTTGACATGGATTAGGGTAAAAGCAGCGATAAAGGCTGCACACCTAATTAAGGAGATTCTCAACTGTGTTGTAGATGTGTTATTTGTAAACATGGATGTGGCTGAAAGCCAGAGGTGATTCTCTATCTAATAGAAGACATTTTCTCCAAACTTTCACGATTTGGGTTCAGAAAGGTAAAACGAACACAGTTCTCTCTCCCAGCACAACAGTTGGGCTGCTCATGCTTGATAAAGGAATAAGAGCTTGTGATAATTTAGTTCAAAGATACACGGTTATGCTTAAACTTAGTGGTGGGTTCATTGAAAGGAGTAGATGGCGGTGGTTAGGACCGATCATGCTGCTTGATCAGGCACTTGATCTTTAATACCTTACCACTTGTTTAGACGGGAAAGAGTATAGGGATGATTTCTCTTTGCAACCAGCATCTACCCACATGGCCGGATGGATGGCATAACATATATTGATCGTGGAAAAGACCTTGCCTGAATTTTTCGGTTCCCTCAGGATGCTCGATCAAAGATGATCCCTTTAGGAATCGGAGCACGTTTGCACCGCACTCGATCTGCCCGGAATAAGGACATATAGTAGTGATGAAGGGATGATAATTACCAGCCTTACCCAACAAAGCTTCGCATGACATCGCGACGAGATACTGGGCCAGTATTGCCAACTTGTTCATGTCATGAACCGCCAAGCATCCCACTGCAACAAAGAGTGCGGTGCCGTTGACCAGACCAAAGGCCCTCCTTAGGTCCAAAAGCGACTGGCCCCAAACCGGAAACCTCAAGGCCTTATCTGCAGATACAAATCCCGAGACTGGCACACGACCGCGGGATGTCAGGGTTTCCTTCAACCATCCCCGCGATGTAGGAGAGAGGTATAATGTCCCCAGATGCTGAGATGGAGCTACGTAAAGGCATGGTGAGGGTCATCCCTCTACGCAGCATATATGGAATAGCCTCGACTAATTCAAGACGTATACCTGAATGGCCTCGTAGTACGGTGTTGCAACGTATCAACATGGTTGCTGTCACCCAGGTGGCGGGCATCAATGAAGTAAATAGTGTGGCCATAAATAAGACGATATCATATTCAATATCGTATTACCTGCACGGTAATTTTATACCGTGCAGTGCAAGCAACACCGGAAACCGTGCAGTACAGTGCATGGTCGTTCAAATACCGTATAAATATGATATCAAATATAGTGCAAGTACTATGTAATTCGATCAATACGAGGTCTCTCCCCATATATTTTCAGCTCTTACAAGCAGCTTGGCTTCTGCAATACATGCCACAAGGGCTTGGCCACGACATACACATAGTTGACACTACACAGCTGATGAATTTATTAGGCAGGGTGCTGGTAAGCATCATTGGTCGGTATGCAAATTTGAGTTCAATATTTTCATGGGGGTTTGAAGCTGAAATGCAGTCTTGAAGGAGACTACATGGTGATTGGCAAGCCGAGCAATGCCGCTTCTGCCGGGTAGAGGCACTGATAGAGGGTCAAGACTCGGGAGGGGGGCGCAGTTGAGAATACTTAAGAAAGCCTTCCTCTGCTGCTAGAAAGACAGAACAAGCAGACTTGCCCTTTATACTCAATATTATACCTTTGACTACAGCATTGTTCGAGAGCTATCAAAATGGTGGTGAGTGCTAAATAACTTGTCTATCTTTCACATTTCTTTACTCATTCTCTTTTGATATAGAATCTTGTTGATAGCGAAGGTCATATCATTGCCTCTGGACCGGATAATTGGTATAAGATCGCCCTTGCTGATGGAACGGAACTCGGCCTAACCCCAATGATTCTTCGTCCCAAATTATACAAATGATTATAAGCACGGCTATATCTCCGCTGTGCCTCCTGGAGAGGGTTTGATATTCCGCTATCAGCGCTTTGCCAATGATGACAGGCTACATCAGGGTTGGCCTATTGGGGACAAGGGCTGTCTTCGTTGCTTCCATCCTATGTACGACGGTCGTTCTTTCAACATCAACCTCGCTCCAAATGGCGCTCCAAATGTCTACGACATTGTGGCTTCCCAATCTGCGCAAACTCCCATTCACGCTTAGCAATTGGGTCACAATCGGGTTGCTCTGTATGCGTATGATAAAGATGGCAAGATTCGCGGGATCAGACTCAACAGAATCGGAGATGCTCGTGACGATGGTCAAAGGGTGCTGCAACAAAGTCGCAGCGATTATTTGGTTCCTCTCGATTGTCAATTTGTCAAAGTGAGCACAAAGGTGTCAAAGGGGCTCTTTTAAGATCCTCTCAAGCTGTCATCTTCTTACAGATTAGTTGGCGAGATTTGCAATAGCCAAGTGGAGAGTTCAGAGGATTACTTAGTGCTGGGAGATAGGGAGTTTATTCATCGTGTAGTGGCGGCCATGCTGTTCTTCCTTTTACTACTTAGTCTGTCTCTTAATATTACTGATTCCTGGTCAAGCTTTACGACGGGATTAGTTTAAATCATGCCTTATTAGCCTCAAATTCTATATATATTGCTTTTCTACCTCGAATTTAATACTACAGGGTTCTTCCTCTGAGTACTGTTGGCTTGAACCTCCTGCATACACCAAGACATGGCTGTAGAAAACCGCTCTATGCTGAGAGCTTATATCACCCCAGCGGACTCAGAATAACTAACCATGACCTAATTAACTCTTATGATGCCTAGCTATGATAGTCTTAGGCCACTTTGCCACTTTAGAAAACTTGGTGTTACCATCCAAGTGCAAGTCGATGGCCTCTATAAGTCTCCTAGACCAGCCCTGAACATACCAAAACTGCTGCTCGACGAGGCTTAGAAGCACGGCGAAGTAAGACAACAGGACAAGGGCGCACGGGTCGTTGGCTTGGATGTCCGACATGACACTCGCAGAGATGACATATGGGAAGAACATTACCATACCGATCTCCGCCTGGGAACCAGCATGTGCGATGAGGATCGCCGATTTCCTAAGCTGCAAACTGGCAAACTCATAGTCTGCCCTGTTACAGTCTGATAGATTTGTGCGATAAAAGGCGAAGAGACGACGCAGTGCTTGGAATGTGTCCATAGGTAGAGCGCTATGATCCAATGGCGGGTCGAAACTTCACATTGCTAGTCAGCCCATATTTGTTCCATGAGTAGAGCCAGACCACATACTCATAAGATGCCACATCATTCTCTCCGACTATCCAGATACCATTTGCCCATGCCGAGAATGGCGTCTCCGTAAGGTTGCGTCCCGAACCCAAGAGACTAGATCGAATACCACGTATCAAGACAAAGATCTGCAGAATATCCTTCATGGGATCTTCGGTCCGGCCCGCCGGTGAAAACGCATATATGACGATGGTGGATGAGAAGCAGAACGCAGGGTGCCAGTTCTTTTCGCCGATGCTAGAAAATATGCTGCGGAAGCCTTCCATGCCGCGGGTCTGGTGATAGGCTGCGAGATCTAGATACTTGTCCCTTCTTGCAGGTAGCAGGTGAGCCTTGTGTAGGGCGGCGACGGACAGTAGGCCATGGGAGAGAAACGATGCATTATATGACATCTCGGGGAGGACCATGCGCCAGATGTGCTGCATATCCAGCCTCAAGGCAAGGGTGTTGGCTGTAATGGCAGAGTAGTGGTGCATCAGTTCCAGGCCGTGGTCTTGGAAATCTAGAGAAGCTCCCGGCATCGGAGCAGTCCATATTCCAGCCACGGATAATGCATCAGGACTCGGGTTGGTCACTGTGTTATCTATGCCGTCCCGGCGGACGGGCTCTATGTTCTGAGGAGACGGCTGAGATGGGGTCAAGCTGCATGTCATGCCACGACGGGCACAGTTGAAGCAAGAAGGAAGCCTTTCATCGCACTATGATGGATCCATATCAAAGTCTTAGCAGGGTCCGCCGACGGAATCAGAAAGCTCCATAGTATCGCACCCGTGACATACCTTTACCTTTCTACGTTTACACTCCCGGCATCCGCTCCGCGACTTTGTATGAGAGCGTCGTGGTTTCATCGTTTGGCAGCGTACGTCGTCTCCGACGGAGTGGAGGATATCGGTGAAAGATGTACAAATCAAAACCGCGGGTTCGGAACAAAATGGACTTGTTGGATCGTATGGCGGGAAAGAGACCTAGTTATAAGCTTAAACCCTAGCATAAAACGCGAATACGCGGGATTCGGATGTGCCGGGCATTATAGGCATCCAATGGAATGGCAGGGCTTAGTTTCTAATCGACAAGGGTATGATGTGGATCCACATCATAATATCGCATCTAAGGCTCAATCGTCATTTCCATGATTGAGCTATGGTTTCGATACTAATGCACGTAGGTTATAGGGAGTTTGGAGCGGTGTTTCTCGTGAATATAAAGGGCTCAAGATGCTCCGTCGCTCTCACTGGATATTGTTCATTCAAAGTAAAGTCTGCCCTCTCTCTAACAGAAGCCTAGATCAAATTATCTCGCCTAAGTCATTTAACACAGACTCATCTTTCGCCAGAGAATAAATAAATATTATAGCACTTCTTGATCACCCTGAATATGGCTGCCAAATGCGACCCCAACTACCGACACGCCGACTGGTCCTTCTATCGCTACGAACCCTCAACAGCCGCGGCCGCCATATTCATCATACTATTCAGCATCGCAACTATTATCCATGTCTGCCAGATGATTAAGACTAAGACCTGGTATATGCTGGCATTCTGCCTCGGTGGAGTTTGTGAGTCACTCCAGGAGGCTTTGTAGTCCAACTTTTACTAACTGGCTACTGTAGCTGAAATAGCGGGATACATTGGCCGTGCGATCAACTCGACCGAGGACCCTGGCTGTTGGACGCTGGGCCCCTACGTCGTTCAAAGTGTGTTGCTTCTTATTGCACCAGCATTAATGGCGGCTTCTATATACATGATACTGAGTCGTGTCATCCTCCTGACGGAAGGGGAGGTACATGCCGTCATCAAGAGGCGATGGTTGACTAAAGTCTTCGTGATCGGGGATATTGTATCACTACAGCTCCAGTCTGCAGGTCTGTATAACTTATACTCCAATCCCCGATCGCGGCATTGAACCCGTACTAACTGTTTTATTGAATACAGGCGGAAGTATGATGTCGGGAGCAAACGAAGGGAACAACCTCATGAATATTGGTGAGTATGTCATCGTCGGCGGCCTCTTCTTCCAGCTTGCCATCTTCGGTATCTTTATCGTGGTCGTCAGTATCTTCCATCGCCGGATGAACCGGTCACCTACCAATAAGAGCCTAGAGCCCTCGATTAGGTGGCCTCATTACCTCACTACACTCTACGTCACAGGCGGGTTCATTTGGGTTAGGAGTCTGTTCCGGGTTATTGAGTACCTCGATGGCAACGACGGATATCTCATGAGGACTGAGGCCTTCCTGTTCGTCTTCGATGCTACCCTGATCTGGATTGTGATGGTTTGGATGAACTGGTATCACCCCAGCGAGATTGGACTGCTTCTCCGAAATGAGTTACCGGTGACGAACGGTTTCGAGCTACTTCCGTTTCGCCGACGATTTGAGAAGCTTCGAGCTTGAGCTAGATTTCTTTCGTCTCGGCAAGAGGATGTTCCGGCCCCAGGTATCTAGTTAGGCATTGGAAATATAATCTAGACAAGGGATGTGATATGATGCAATAGCACCGGCTTTAAGAACCCTTTCTTTCTACTAGAGAAGTCGCTGTTATAGCAGCCTGGTGGCAATGGCCATGCGTTGGCTTGATTAACGACAATGTTTGCCATCATGGACTATTACAGGTTAGTTGACATGACAGCATTGCCAACGCATGAGTTATTGGAAGGAGCTCGTTTAATCCTAAGAAGCACTCCTGCATAGCGAGCCCTCTCTGCCACACACAGAGCGATGTATGCGACTCTGACACTATACTGTTTCTTCTCGGAGGGTTCATTGATAGTTGAAGCTTATGACATCTCAACGAGACATATCAAGCCATCACACTGAAAAATCTCAATTAACACATAGAAAATAATATTACCGTTATACTACCTAGCATAATAATTACCACGCCTCCAACAGAGTAAGCTTCTTCTCCGTAAGCCACTTATTCACCTCAATTACTGTGTTCTCCCAGAGTCCCTTCACCTGTCGATTGTCTTTAGCAACAGGGTTGGGCTCCTCCAACTTTCCCACTGGAACTATAAACTTCCCCTTGTACTTCAGAGCATCCTTCTTTACCTCCGTCGCGGTCGCTGCAAACAAAGAATTGGCAGCACCCTGCTCAGCAGTCAGAAAGGACGCGCGGGCTATAGCCCTGACAAGAACATTGTTAATAGCCAGAACTCCCTCTGTTAGTACCTCGCCAGGATGAACAGCTATGCAGGTAATAGGCAAATTCTGTGTCTGCAATCTCTCCTGGAGCTCTTGTGTGAATACTACCACGGCTGTCTTTGACACGGCATAACGAATCATGTCAAAGCCAAACATGAATCTCCCTAGATAGCGCCATTGCCAATGTTATGAGGTAACTGGATTCTTGAAACATGTGGGCGAGTCAAAATTGAAACTGAAATTTGCTGGTAGCATGCTGTTCATCGCCGTGGAGCTAAGGTTTACGATTCTGACGTCGGCGTCCCGGTCCTTGGCGGCGGCTTCGAGGAGGGGTACAAGATGGTTGATTAGAATGAAAGGTCCCATATGGCTATACACGTTAGCAATTAGTTAGAATGGTGGTTCGCGTGTCAATATACTTGGCAACCATGTGTTGTTCGTATTTCCCATCAACCAACATGGTGGACGATGTTGATGCGGCCGCATTGTTGACTTCGGCATTGTCAGTTATCTTCATGTAAGTAGTGTATCCCAAACATACTCGGAATATGCAGTCTTGTCTCCTTCCGCTTCAGTTCTTCGACAGCATGAGTGATGCTAACCGGATCATATAGATCCATCACCAAGTACTTAATGTTGGAAGGGTTAATATCCGCGTCTTTGTGAGCTTATCTCTGGCTTGTCGTGCTCTCGCTTCGCTTCGTGTCGTCAAGTACACCTTCGCTCCTTTCCGAGCCAGGAACCTAACTGTCTCGAGGCCAATACCCGAGCTGAAGTTATGTAAGTCATAGTACTAAATTCATGCAAAGAAGCTGATACATACCTGCCTCCAGTCACGACAGCGACTTTGCCGTTCAGGTCTGGCATATCCGTAGAGGGGTTCCATTGCCGTATTGTCATTGTGTGCAAGCTCCCTAGCTGCCAATAGAGTCGAGGTGAGGCGGATGACGAGGGCTGGAAGTATGACAAACCACTGGGAATGACCCTTCTGCAGAGTAAAGACATATTTAAACATCCGCCGGTGCTTTGCGAATGCCTGGGGCATATCTTCTATACCTGACCTCAGCACGTAATTCCATGTAACAGCATGCCCCCACTGTAAGTGCACCAAGTGTCGCACTAATGAAGTTTAACTTAACGTATCTGACCACCACTCCGCCCACCCCTCCACACCGCCCCACCTGCGATAGCTTCATTTCCGTTCCAACGCATTATGTAGATTAATTCTCAAATTATGAAAATAGCTTCAATTCAATTAAGATTTTGGGTATTGACTAAAAAACTCTTGCTCAACCGACTGCTTTTTCCTCCGCTTCGGCGGACGATTTTCCGCCGCGGCTTCGTTATTTAACTTCCAAGTGTTCATCTCGGACCGGTCCTTCGCTATAGCAAGATTATCAACGTGAGGAAAGCCTTGTTCGGGTCCCAATTGACCTTGCAACGGCCTGACGGCTTAAGACCAGCTATTTGAGCTTTCTGTACGGCGATTTTTTGCTCCTGGAAGACTGTAGACGCACCTCTTTGGTCCAGTGACTTTCCTGCCTTCCGCAGGATCATTCTGACGTCCCTTTCAGCATTCCCTGATGACCAATCGACCCGTTGGAGTAGTCTTTCTATATCGCGGCTTGACGAGGGCGTATTGAAGATATCGCGATCGACTTCAACCGTGATTGGTGGTGTTGTGGGAGGCTGAAAAGTCGATCCGCGACGCTCTTTGGGCTTCAACCTCTTTATAGCTTGATCAACATCGACTGGGTATATCCCTGATGCTCGAAACGCCTGTCGGATGTTCTCTGGACTGAAGGCTTTCTCAGAAGCTATTTTATATGCCTGTATGAAGATGTGTTTCTGTCTATTTGATGTCGCTTCGTAGGTCTCCATTCCAGCTGTCTCTTCTCGATAGTATCTTTTCAACGGGGAAAAAAGACCAAGGTCCAGCGGTTGAGTGATATGTGACGAGTGCGACGGCAGCCAACTAAGCCAGACCTTGTTCATCATTGCCTTCTTCATGAAGATGGGACTTATATGAGTCTTATGTTGATCGAGGACTAATAGTCGCCAGGAAGACGGGTCTTTTGGACGAGTCTCGGGCAGATAAACGTCGTAGAACCACCGTAGCAATATTTCTGTATTAGACCAGCCTTTCTCGCTGCAAGTGAACTTCCAATCCGGTATATCCCTTGGAAAATACTGTCCCTGTAGCGATAATCCTGTAAATATTACCGTTGGGGTCAGTCGGCGACCGTCAGCAGATATCGTCTCTAATATCGAGATCCAAGCGGAAGCGACTGACTGTATCTTCTCTGACGAGCTCGTCAGGACCGTTCCAGCTACTATGCCAGCTATAGTTTCCCCTTCTTGGACTCCAGTCTCGTCGAGGTTGTGCATACGGTCTGTACCAATTGATAAGTCAATAATAAGACGCCTGAGTCCCTCATAATACTCCCTCAGTCCCTCTTCTGTGACAGACTTCTTCCTTGCGACCGAAATAAGTCGTGATGGCTTCAACATAACGCTGTTATGTCGTTTGAAGAATCGGTTTACCCAATTTTTCCCTAGATGACTTCCACAGCCGTTTAATTCGGCAAGATGCTGGGCATATTCATGGATCTCCTTCTTCAATAACGGCTGGGAATACTTTTCCCGTATTAATATAAGGTCAATGAGTTCCTGTTCCTGTTGCGGCGTCAGCGAGAGGTATTTTTGGTGTTGTAAACGCGTCGGTTGCGCGCCACCGATCCGATCCCTCAAAGTCGACCTCGGCACGGTCTCCCACCTAGCTGCACCGCGAACGCCCCTCGTAGAGGCCTCAGAAATTGCTCTGGAAATTCTCAATTCACGATCCATGATAAATGAAGCTATTCTGAAAATTTGGATTTTTTTGATGCATAATTGGCAAAATAAAGTGCACGCATCATCGATAGCTGTTGTGGTGTTGAGACTACCGTATTAATTGAATAAATTGGCCACGCCCTGTGGATACCGCTAGCTGCGGGTTATGCCTGATTCGGAAGGTGAGGTCATGCGGCTCTTCCCCGCACATATCAGAAGGTGAAGCTGAAGATATTCGGCCCTGGAGGAGGTTATCTTCGAACCCATGCTTTGGTAGTTAATTAAAGACATCTACAAACCTGCAATACCTCAAAATCACCGCCGAGATGAGCTCTATAAGTATACCTGAGGATGAACCCCTGGTTCCTCCCCAACCCAAGCGGCGTGGCCGCAAGCCCAAGCCGATCCAAGATCGCAATTGGCAACTTCCCCGCCCAATCCAACGGAAAGAGGAGTCACATCCAAGGGCCAAGCAGCTTGCTGTTGTAATGTTTATGTATCATCATCAGGTTTTCGACCCTAGTAGCTCATGGTCGGTCAATGGATATAGGAAACCATTCCAAAGGGAGGCAGCAGACTATTTCAAGATTAAAAGAAGGACTATCGGCAACTGGGTCCTGAAAGATTGGGATAATCCCGAAATTACAAATCGATGCTATCTCCCCCGATGGCCACAGCTGGAGAAGCAGTTGTTTCACGATTTTATGGAGTTAAGGAAGAACGGCCGCCCCGTCACCACTGCTTGGGCTCGGAAACGAGCGATTGAGATATTCACCGAATCCTTATTGTCCAAGGAACATGTAAAGCTATTCACATTCTCCAATGGCTGGTGGCAAGGATTTAAATCGCGGTTTAACATCGTCAAAAGGAGGGTTACTAAACAAGCTACTAAACAAGCTACTCAACAACCTGAGGCATTGGCAGAGGTTTGTGGGTCTTTTAATAAATTCATCCGTCGCATACAACATAATGAACAATTATCGCCATCAAAACCGCAATCCTTAATCAAAATGGAAATAAATAGTATCCTTGAGACGCCCAGAAGACGCTTTGAAAAACGGTATACCTTAAATGTTGATGAGACGCCTGTACCCTTTTCAATTGACTCTGGAAGCACTTGGGAGCTACAGGGGGCCAAATCAGTCCCAGTAAAGACCCCTCGAAGTGGGTGGGATAAGAGGAAGGCAACTTAAATCCTCTATATCTTCGGTGATGGAATCTGCCGATTGCAACCTACACTCATATTCCATGGGGGAATCTGGGGAGAAATCAAGGATTTCCAAGGCTGAACAGCATCTCTATGCTCCGGGGATCAAAGTGATATATAACACTCATGCATACAATAATGAGGAATTATTTAAATTATGGGTTGAAGAAGATTTGCCTACCGTGAAGGCAGAAACGAGGGACTTCCTTTTGGTGATGGATGCTGTTGCTTTCCACCTTTCGCCTCCGGTCAAAGACGCAGTCTGCAAGCAAAATATTACAACAGCCCTTGTGCCTGTCGGATGTACTGGAATGCTCCAGCCACTCGATACTGCAGTTAATAAGCTTATAAAGGATTGGATTCGCGAATTCATTCTCGATTATGAGCTCGAACAAGAGAGGAAAGGGAAAACACGCTGGTCGGTCAGCGACCGGAGGATCATGACAACCTGGGTTATTGCGCGAGCTTTTGAGCGCCTAAAAACCAAGAAGGACCTCATAGAAAAGGCTTTTCTGGATGTCGGAATAACCGTGAGACCTGATGGAAGTCAGGATAACCTTATTCGCATTAAAGGAATTGATGAAATCGACTTTACGGGCTGGGAAACCGCTTCCGAGATCACGATCAAGTCCGAAGAGCTAGTCTCCCGTCTTTGCGATGAGGAGGAGCTTTCTTTCGGTCCAGAGGATGAACTTGATGAAGATATACTAATTTACTCATTGAAGAAGATGACAATCCCTCAATTGAAGCAATTGGCTTCTCGGAATAGCCTCACAGTCAAGGGACGGAAGGACGATATTGTGGAACAGTTGCAGCAGTATTATGCTAAAGAACGATCCCAAAATGACTGTATTACAGTGCAAATTGACGTTGAAGAGGATGTATTTACAGTAGATTAGCTTTATAGCTATTCAAATTGATTATCAACCCAGAAAAAAGCCTCCCCTTCCTGCCACGCGCGATACAAGCCGGTCAACGGGTCATATTTATTCCACCTCTTTACCTTATGTTCAGGCTTGCAAAAACACCTATTTCCCTGCTGTAGGACATCGTCAATGACCTTCCTACTTCTTGTTCTAACCCAGCCGTAATAGGAGCCCTCTTTTGTAAGGGAAATGCCTTCTTCTTGACCGGGCGACGAGGGGAGCCGGTATTCAAGCCGGTAGGTCTGTCCCACTTCGAAGCACGCGTCGTTCTCGAAATCGTCGGTCACATCTGTACAGCCTTTTTAGATGGATAAAAATAATTGTCCTTTTGCACACACATACAGACAATATCAATGAATGCACATACCGAATTTGAAGTCATTCCGACAACTGGTTGCCGAGAAAGAGTGGTGTTGACAGGAAAATCTTGGAGCGGGGAAGGATGGCTGGTGGTCAAGTTCTGGTGTGCCTACTAATTTGGTTACGGTTAGAACTTGCACGCCAAGCAGCTAGCGGTATCCACAGGGCGTGGCCAATTTATTCAATTAATACGGGTATTCCATTGAGTAACGGGGTAGAGTGCAGAAAACCTCATTAAGGAATATTAGAGCCGGCGTCATGGTATTGAGGCGAAGATTTGACCAGGGATAAGATGCCGGCGCCTCTGTACCATATATCATACGCCCGAGAATGAATCACACAATGAAAACAAGTGATAATGCAGGTCACGGTACTCGAAAGTGATTTATAGCTTGAAATTGAGTTTAGCGGATGGCCATCGTGGCGCTAGCTGGCACATAAGGCTGACATCTACTCCGTACATACTACTGATAACGTGAGGGTCAGCTCATGATATGCTCACGTCATTAATGTACTAATTTTAGAGTTGAAGAGATTCCAAAAAAAAAGAAAAAAGAAAAAAAAAAACTTCAATCCATTGCTGACAGCTCCTGCTGATGTGTTAGAACGATTGCTCTGGGGCTGACCAGAGCTTTGAGGGCATAGCCACTCAACCACATATTGCTGCGGTTACGTGACTACTGCCTAGTAATAGTAGATGACAGCTTTATCCATTAGATAGCGTTGACAGTGACAGCCTCTGGAGAAATCAGTGATCAATTTGAAGATATTCGGATATTGACTACATTAACTTAATGCCCAAGCCAGTGATGGACAGTTTGAGAGAAAAATAGCCTCATGAATCAACCTAATATGTGTATCGTGTGTTATTCGACATTCCTTCGTTGAAGATAACTTGCGTTCAAGCAGCTGAAGAAGCGAATATCAAAAGAAAGACTTGAATAAAGCTTGAGTGATTTACTTACCACTTCCCAACAGCTAACTTAGTTTTTCGGTGGGAAGGACGGAAGCAAAAAAAAATATGCAAAAATAATAAAATAAAATAACAACCTCCTCCGCCACCAATTTCGATCTTATATCCGCAGTAACGACACACCACCTCCCGTCACATGCCTTTCCCATGCTTATGATGGGCATCAGCGACAGTCTTCACCTCAACGATGGTGTTTTGGCCCGTCTCCGCTACTGCATGGGCAACCACCTCTTCCCCGAATGGCCACTCGCCGGCCATTTTCTCCGGTGTATCATAATCTGCATAATCAAGAGGATCAAGTAACTTACGGGCTGCTGCATAGGCATCGGCCCGGTGTATAAACGTCCCCTCAATCTGCGTCTCCTGCACACAGCCCGTCCGGTCCTTGTTGTAGTCAATCATTGTCTGCATCACATAATGCAACGACGGTATCCCTGTCGGCATGAATATGCCGCCATTGGAATCCATCAGTAGCTTCTCGTCATTGGGCGTAGCTTGTATCGAGATCAAGAAGACTTGACCAGCAGGCGCCTTGGCGTAGACGAGAACGCCGTCGCCATGATCCCATTCTTCGGTGCTGCTTGAGTGGATGGCATATTCAACAAAGTCCTCGGGTTTATAGCCCAGCGTGGCCAAGACCCTGAAGGCGGAGTTTTTGGCGGCTTCGAGGGTAGCATTAGTGCCGAGGATGTAGATGGATCGTTTACCTCCGGAAGGATCGACGTGGTAATCGATGACCGTCAGAAAAATGTGGTACAGTAGCTCTGGACTGTTCGTCATGACGAAGAAGGTGTAACCTCGGCTATTGGTCTGTGTAATGATATTTGAGTCAGGTGTTTGTATATGGGATCTAGTTTTATGAGGAAAAAATTGTACAGTTTCTGATGTGCGGGGTGGGTGATATATGCCCTTTACCATATGCCTTTTATATTTCAAGAACCTAATCTTATGCACATCTTTTTGGTATCACGGGCTGACTACATGGTGAAACCCTGGCTAGCTGGTGTTCATCCAGAAAGAAAAGGGTTGGTTTCTCGCACATACCAGCCATTGAACTAGGTTCTGGACACGAGACGCACTTAGGGCGGGGAGATTCGAGACTTCGGCCTCTTTTGACTCATACTCAAGGATGATGTGGCGAGATGGTGAGGTAGTGGTACAAATCATGTCCATCAGATCATATGGCGGATCCAGCCTACACACCATGTCCATCAGATCATAGGGCGGATCCAGCCGAGAGCACAACACGACGCTCTTAACCCGAACTAAGAATGCATGGTCAGGTTACATAGGAACCACCATGTTTGAAGTTATTTTAAGCACATAAACCCTGTTGGCTATTCTTGTGCCTTTGTTTGAAGGGCGCAGACCGGTTGATTTGCCCTACAGGTAGATGCCATGCCTGCAATAAGCAATACTACTCCCGCTTATCCGAACAGTGATAATCAAAATTCAAACCATACACTACTGGGATGGCTCCCAGTCATCATGACGATGTCACTTTTGATTGCGGTGGTTTTGTTTCTCATGTGTATTCCCAGGTATTCCTTTCTTAGTAGAAACTGATACTTATTTCGTCGCCTAATAGCAATACAGATTATACGGGTTGGTTAGATATGGCAGGACTGCAGGCACAGAAGGGTCCAGCAGCTCCCGGGGACCTGCATCGACAGAATCCGCCAGCACTAAAGACAGGGATTTACCTCATCTAGATGCTATTGCTCCCCCAAAGACAAGCAAAGAGATGAGGCGGGAGCTTACAGACGAAGCGCACGTCTCTTGGGCGATGCTGAGTTCGGACACGATATGGTATATCCTCTTGACTCCTTAGTTCTTGTAAGAAGTACTTGACTGATCACTCACCTCCCTGTTTAGTGCCATCTGCTTAGAGGGTATTCAGGATACTGATATGGTTCGTCACCTGGCGTGTGAGCCTACCTTCCACTCAGATTGCATTGCCACGTGGTACCTTGCAAAGCACGATACATGCCCCATATGCGCATTTCATTTCGCATCGCCCAAGCCTGTGCTGCATCGCCCAAGCCTGTGCTGCATCGCCCAAACCTGTGCTGCATCGCCCAAGCCTGTGCTGCAGAGGCCAAGCCAAGCGCATGTGTCAAGTCATCGGGCAGATGATAGTTCTATATTAGGGCATGTGTAGACTTGCATCTTACACATTCATTGTCCACTTTGCGACTCCAGCATTAATGCATAGAAGCCCAGGCTATCCTGGTTTCTTTCCACGCCTTGACTAGTAATCCTCAAATTGGATCACTTTTAGGATCACGAAGCGGTAAAGTTGCAGACGGAGTACGCTAAACAAAAGTCTGTGGCCACAAATGCAACTTCTTGTTTATATCTAGCCTAGTATTCTTTCACCCTGCCTTGTTACATGATAGATCCCTCCTTGCCTGAGTTTGTGTTACATTTAGTCTTCTGAACCTTAGGTTCTAGTTCTGGACCCTAATAACTGAGACTTGACTACCATACACACGGCCTGCTAGCACAAGGACAATCAAGTGTAAGGGTCTGGCGGTAGGGTAAGTCGAACTTTGCATTTAAGCATGATACAACTGTAAATGTCGTAAATGTCAATGCATAATTGCTCACCGATCTTATTGGATTGCGGTGGTCAACTTGCTCGTTCTTGCGCCCTTGCCATCATAGACCAGCAATCTTTTTGGGTGTGTGCACCTTCTGTTCCAGACGTGAGCTCTTGCTTTAGCTGATCCCTGATGGTGTATCAACCGACCCCAGATTAATGTCACAAGCAATCGGCACTGGTACCTCCTCGGTCTACTCGCTGCTTATCTAGGGGACACAAGCTAAAAAGGGCACTTTTTAGGTATGGCTGGTTTACAAAGTTGCGTCAATTAACCCTCTTATACGAAAGCCAGTAAGTGTTGTCCTTAAACCTTCATCAATTTAATTATCGATTCCAGTGCACACGCCAGTTATAAATCACATACCACGCAACCTCAAGTGAAGGAGCCTTTTATCCGGACTTGATTTTTCCTAACCAACCACCAAAGCCTGACTGAGCTCTTCGATTTTGCATGAAAGCCGTTTGTTTTCTGCCTCCAAAGCCAAAATTCGCTGCCTCGCAGCATCTAAAACGTCACCTCTGCTGAAGTAATAGCCCATTCCCAAAGGCTTTACCTCTCCTAGGCTCTCATCTTCGCGCCATGAGGCTTGCAGCACCGTGAGCAACCTTTCGAAGCGCAGCTTCAAACGGGCCCGGTACTGCTTCTCGACGTTGTTGTGGCACTCGCGAGCTTGCTGGGTTTTTGGGGCAACGGCTGGCTTCACTCGGAATCTCTTTGGCTTGCGAGATGCTGAACACAATTTGACCCCTCGGCGAGCGGCTGGGGCACCTCCCCTGTTTTGGTGGTTGTCGTCGCAGTTGTCCATGATGCCATTTTCCTCTGACAATCGTGCCGAGATTGTCTTCTCATCTGTGCCAGACGTGGCACCGGCAGAATTTCCTTCCATGCTCTCTGATCCTGTCCGACTTCGTCACTGCCTATAGGTGGGCTAATGTAGGAGAAGGCAAGATCTGGCCTGCACGGTTCGATAGGGGAGGAAGTCGTAAAGAGTTGAAATGTCGCATGACTTGATTTCACATGAAGCTTCAGTAAAAAAGGGTGTCTAAGATGCATGAACATCAAATGAGACATTATGACGCTAGGGCGCTTCTTGCCTTGATTGCTTTGATTGAGGATAGAGTCGAAAGACGGCTATGGGTTGTCAGCGATGGCCACTACGAGAAATGTTGGATGACATAAGATCAAAAGGATGTTTCGGACGCAATAGCAAAAGGGCGAGGGTGAAAGCAATTGAACGTAAACTAGAGGTGGAACTGGGTTGCTAGCTTCCTCTACGCACCTCGAACTGGCTGCCTTTTTGTGTCCCAGTAATTAGAGCCCACTAAGGTTGGTCGCTATGTAAGCCGAGCAGTAAAGTTATTATAATAATAATAATAATAAAAAAATAAAAAAAGAATTTGGGCGCTATAGTATTACTATCCACCGGACGATGTTGATGGTTTGCTCAAGTGTCATATTTATGCGAAATCCACCATTCCCCGACCGTTGACCCCCGCCGTTCAACCCATCCTTTCTCTAAGCCGCAGGTTCCTATAACCGGGCTGAGATATTCCCACCATTCTGATAAATCGTCACAGGTGGCGTGATGGTGCAGAATCTTGGAGTGTCATCGTGGTGCCACTTTGAGAAGGGGGTCGTATGCTATGCGGTAGAATAGACTCTAAATCAAGATTAGAACTATGGTCTAGACTCCAACAGTTCAATCAACTCCCCTATTTGTTGATCTAGCATCGACTTGGGTTTAGTAATCACGTCGCAAATTTGTCTAGGTATACCCCTTTTAGGGTGTTAGTAATTACTTGTTTAATCGTTTTTCTCGAGATTTCTTTGAGATTTTGCTAAGAGACCCCTTCTAGTAAGTTCGCGCTAGATGAACATAGGGGATGGTTTATACTACATGCACATAAGCACGGGCTTCAAGCACCAAGTCCACCAGCATCAATATGCTTGTTTCGTTCTCTGCAATCTCGATCGACTGCCTGCCACCTCCCTCCCCCTTAGTCCAACCTCTGATGTACTCACGGCGATAAGGTGATTATGCAAGTCTCGAAAGACTTTTTTTTTTCATCCCCTATGATGGAAGTTGGTGCCTGGCTAATATGGTTTGGTCGCCGGTAAACGGACGTTTTGATCGCTGCTTACATACATGCAGGCAATTGCCATTACTCGCGCCAGTTTTCCTTCATGACGCCTCAGACAGGGGATCCTTGCTGTAACGATCTAGAATGCTTAGAATCGGGAAGATCTGTATGCGTTTCGTTTCGATGCTTGAGATACGCAAAGTACTCTCTTCTTGGTTATCGTGGAAGGAACGAAGATATAGATTTGTTCCTGTCCCTTTGATCGGCATAGCCCTTTTCCAAAGTCACATCTTGGGAAGTGGGGCCAATCAAAATGCAGCAAACTCGAGGTACTTCACTTCTCACGCTTTTTGCACCTAAGTACCAAAAGCCCCAGTAATTGTTACAAATTGCTACATCACATAGCTTACAACCAAACCAAGTCTGCTTGTCATGACCGCCTCGGTACGTGCCTTGTGTATTCTCTGCTATCTCATGTAGATAGCTTCTTTTTTGGCGTTTTCCTCGCGGCTGTCCTTGCCTTAAGCCCTTACAGGCTAAGCAATCAGAGTACTTATGCCGGTTGACATGATTGATGCTCCTTTGTATGTGAACTAGGCATGCTTTGGTATCTTCGTCTTCCTCTACGCCTATGCGGTTTCTTTTCCGTGCCTGACTTTGCCTGTGCTATATGTTAAAGAGGGAGTTATATGTGCATTTCTTCCAATCCTTTGCAGTTGTAAACTGCTTCCATTTTGGGCGCCCTTTGCGTTGTAATATACCATGCGATACTCCCTCCACCGATAAGCGAAAAAAAAAAAGAAAAAAGAAAAAAAAAAAAGGTCTCTCCATACAAAATACAGTTTTTCAACCTCATGAGAAAAACTTAACAAAATTAGCAAAAATAAACTTGCTTTCAGTATTCAGGTCATAATTCAATATATTTTAATATCCTCTTGGTATTTTAGCTTCACGGCCTGTATGAGTGCGTACAGCGAGTAACTCTTTCGCCTCCGAGTTTGAGCTTTCTTCCTCTTCCATCCCTTCCACCTCAATTACATCCTCAACAGCCCCTGCCTCTTCAATTGCTTGATTTGGCTCGGAAATAGGTCTACCAGCCTCTAGAGCATCAGCTAAGGTCACGAACTTCTTGTTAGGATTAGGTATGGCCTTTCTCTTCTTGCCTCTACTCAACCGGCCGACTTCCTCCTCCATACGGGCGACTCATGCACTCACCAAGGCTATCTCTAGAGTTCCCCGCGATAAGCTGACTTAGCAGCATTGAAAGCTCTATTTTATAGTGGTTGGAAACCATTATAGTAATGAACTGCTAGGTAACAATAATAAATGTTGTTAAAAAAGCAGGTATCGATCCATTGATCCCGGATTTTGAGTCAGGGACATTTACGCTTCAGACCAGGCAGATGATCACGGATACATGGCTTCTACGGTCATCTGATATAATAAGCCTGGAATTAGACTTATCTTCTGGCCGGAATTGAGGCAGATAGACCTCCTTGAGCCACTCGACTGCAATATGGTCGTCGGTCGAGCCGTTGTCAGAAATGATGTAATATTAGTCGGCTATCTTCTTGAATTCATTGGCAAACTATTTTTGCTGAAGTCCTTGGCTTTAAAATATAATTCCCGGTTTTAGAAGACGGCCATCTGCAGTCAGGACTTCGATAAAGTTAGTCTAAAGGCGGGGACTGAGAGCCTTTGAGGACGGCCTTCCTCTTCGGATCGCTACTGCCGATAACCAAGAAATCCAAGCCTAAATTCCGGAATGGATTATTGAATTTTATGATACAGACGTTAAATACCCACCAAATCCCGCTATGGTACCACCCTCGTCAATATTAACTGTGTTCTCAAGCTTGATCTAGCTATACTCGCGCTCCCGGATATCGAAGTGCTAATTAACAGCCATTGGGGTAAAAGAATTGAATTTAAGACCTCCTGGCGTTTCCCAATCTTCATGTCCATAACTGGATGGCGTTTCATGGACCTGGCTATCTAATACGCACTGACAGCCCTTTCCCGTGCCTCGCTGTCTTAAGAGCTCAGCGACGGTGGCGCGAACTTGGCTGTGAGAAGAAGCATAGCCCAAGGCATCTTGCTGAAGTGTCTAGGTAGCTGATCTGGATCCCTGAGACTTGGATAATAGTTGGGCAGGATGGGTGACCTCAGAGTTTGATAGTATACTTCTTAATCAGCCCGAAAGAGTCGGCTGAGGGATATCATGCTTCTGGGCGGCTTGGTTATGGGAGAGGCCGTTATCTGTGATATATAATATTTCTTTAATAATGCCATCTTCTGTATAAGACGCTCGAGTCATTTTGAAGGCGATTATGGAAGGCTGGTGTAGATAAAATTCCTGTCCCCTCAATTGTCGAAAGGCTCCCGAAAGTACCTTGCCCCACATGGCCCCGGTTACATGACAGGTCCATGAGGAGAACCTAATGACCTGAGACAAATTTACGCCTATGGCACAGCATAAACTTGTCCGAAGGGGAAAAAGAAGCTAATTGCGTTGCTTTTTAGGGCCAGCGGGTTGGGTAGCCAAGGGCAAGAAGCTTAAGAAAGCCTTTGGCGCCGGTCAGCAATAATAAGAAGAAGTCTCAATTAAAGAGGAAGAGGCATCAATCAATTTGGGGGTGAGCAGTGTGATGTCGCGATTTGTAACTCAAAATACTGCTGGAACATCTATCGTAGGCTAATTTAGGTAGGGAATAATGTACCTTCAATTCTTGCATTTTAATTGGGCAGATATCCCTGGAGTGACCTGGCGGGAGCCTTTCGACAATTGAGGGGATAAGTTTTGGGGAGGACTGTTCGTGGAGGAGGCATTGATAGAACGACCAAACCGCTTACATACTGTAAAAAAGAATAGTATAATACCAAACAGCATGAAACTCTTAATAAGACACAGCTTGTTTATGTAAATAAGTTCAATTTTAGCCAAGCATCGTACAATTGAAATTGAGCATTTTGTATGGGGAAACTTTTTTTTTCGCTTATCGGTAGAGGAATCTTATCGGTGGAGGGGTATCGCATGGTAACGCACATGTTATTTTGGAGCGGAAGGTGTGGGTACTCAATACTGGATCATGTCTCGAGAACATATTTCTAACAAATCTGAGCCAATTTCGAACGTTGTGGTTGATTTCACAGGGTAGAGACGTCCAAAGGTGTAGTGAGGTGTGGCATTCGCTTGTCTTATGGAGTATGTTAGTAGATTTTATTAGGGAACCCCTAGTGGGCAGGCATGAATCTTCTCATATACGGACTTTGTGGCTATTGAAAGTGTGGTGGGTCTCGCAAATGTTAGATTGGCGGCTGGGAATTGTTAGATACGCGAGTAGGGTTAATATCCAATTAAAATAGGGTTAATTTTCACACTTGAGGATCAATCTCGTCCCCAGAAGCTCTTTCTTCTTCTTCTGTCCTTTTTGGTGTTTTCCCCGCTACCCGGTATTGATATATCCGGGGACCCACAAAATACATGTTTCTTTTATCGAGGCGCTATCACTAATCCAACAGGAATGGGCTCCACTTCCCTTATTGCAATATTATTCTTGTATCCAAAAGAGGGGTGAAACCCCTCTTTGACAGACTGATCAAAGAATCAAGTCGACGATCAATAACATCACAACAATACACTCACCCCATCGTATTCGTGCGTACCTAACAGCAAACAATGCAACACATCACCGGTTTGGCCGTTAGAACGTTCTAGAATCAATCAGCGTCGATACTTTCCTAGGGTCGATCGGCCTCGATCTTACGACCTCTTTTTGCTCAGCCAATGAAGGGTCGCTTTCCCATGTCATACCAGATGGCTATTGATCGACGCCGGTGATGAAAGGTGGACATCCGTTATTTATCGGACCACTGTGATCTCCCAAAAATGCCACGTCATGCTTACCTCGGTGTCTGGCACGGTCAGATGAGTATAGAAATTGATTCTAATCGCATTCAAATAAGTGATGGCAAGGGCTGAACCCATGCACAGTCATCGTCAAGTAGGCCACCAGCATATAATTAGGGGTGTGGAACTGATGTTGCGTCAGGACCACTTCGTCTTCTATTTTAAGGGACCGTCTTCTATCCGCAAGCGCCTTGTACACTATCAGATCCATTTATAGGATGCCGCAGCAAACAGACATTCCATCAATTCCCGAGGTCAGCGAAGGAAATAAACAACAACACATGCCGCTGCCCCAAACGAATTCTCACATCTTGGTGACGACAGCCAGAACCGATAATACAACATTAATTGCTTCAATCACTAACTGTAGTCGCAAGGCGCAGTTCAGCCAACCTATTGAATCTTCACAATTGTCCAAGAAGAACATACCACAAAGTGGAGCCTTTTCAAATCGTGGAGATGAAAGATGCAATGATAGAAATTGCATTACCGTGCATGACACGCCAATTTTGCCGCAACATCTCTTCTCTCCAACAAGCCAAATGCAAACACCAAGTCACCACAATAGGACTGAAACGAATAAAAACATTTCAACAGCAGTATTACCACTTGCACTACTCTCACCGAACCAGAGCTTCATACGTATAACTGCAGCCCGGCATAGTAACGAATCAGAAATGGAACAGCATTCTATAGAAGATGAGGCTCTTGATAGGATCCGTAAAAATCTTACTCAGCTAGGGGTTGAATTGCAGGAGAATACCCGACAGCAGATTCGTTTTATCGGTGAAGCGGAGTGGGTGGATATTAAGCACGATGGGTGATATTATAGACACCATAATAGCAGATCGCTTAAGCCATGTGTCAGAGACACACAATCTATTTCCTTCAACCCACATGCCCATATGGGAAGCCGGAAGCTGAGGTCCACCGGGTATGCGATATACCACATCATCGACAAGCTCTATGAATGATTCGTGGAACAGGGGTCGGGGGCAGATGTCTACTTTGCTCTTGCTTGGCGTGCCAGGTTCTTTTGACAATGTACCGCACAATCAACTCCTACTGTACTAATTACCACTGGTAGGGCATGGCATCAGTGGGATGGCAACGATGAGCTTGAGTTTGTTTATAACTGTCGCCTTGATGTTTGGCAGTGGGTTTTTGTTGAGCTTGTTGCTTTTTTAGATGGAGGTTTCAGTGGATGTGGAGAGCGAAGATTCCCCGTTATCTTTGCTCTTACGCAACATACAAACATCATACCATCCAGGACCACCTAATGCATAACCCCACCTAATGCATAACCAAAATTTCGCTCCTCCCATACAAAATCCAAATTTTCAATTGCATTGTATTCGGCCAGGCATGAAGATACTCGCGAACGAAGACCTGCACTATATTGCTTTTTTCATCGAATTTTCACGTCGGCTTGAATTTTTCCCGTTCCGCCCCGTAGCCTGGCTCTCTAGCCCTTTGAATTTTGTCGCATGTCACCTCATGTACCCTAGGCGACTCCATCCCCTCAAGCCGAACTTTCACCTAATTTACTCGCCACAACCCCTTTCGTAATGGTTCGCCGTTATTATACCGAAGATGACGTAGCTGAGGCTATATTCGACACCACCGATAGAGGCCTCTCACAGAATGAGGCGGCCCAGAAACGTGGAGTACCTCAGTGGACCATTTCGAGACGACTTTCCGGTCAAGCAAGCAGGAATAAACGTATCCAGGCCCACCCGCGTATTCCAAAGAGCCAGGAGGAGACCCTCATTCGTTGGGTGCTGCGGCAAGAGTCTCTGGGCTAGGCTCCCTCGCACAGCCAGGTCCGCGCCTGTGTCGAGGCCATCCTCAAACAGCAAGGCGATAACAAACCTTTAGGCAAGCACTGGACCACCAGGTTCGTCAAACGTCACCCAAAACTATCTACCAAGATTGGAAAACGTCAAGAAGCCGCCAGATTTGACCACTTTACTCCGAAGGCGGTCAATTGGTACTTCGATATCAGGGAGAACAAGTACGGCTGGATCAAGCCTGAGAACACAGTTAACGTGGACGAGGGCGGTATAATGGCGGGTTTCGGTAAGTCTTCTGCAAATACTCTATAGGCTTTTATAGGACATAGCTAATTGGTTGTCCATGAGGCCTGGACAGCCTCGTGATTGGGAGCTCTGACCCGAAGAAGAAGGCGATGTTGAAAGGCGTTCAGTCGCGCACCTGGACTTCGTTTATTGAGGCTGTCACCGTAACTGGCCGTGCTTTGAAACCCGGAATTATCTTTAAAGGAAAAGAGCTGCAGAAGCAGTGGTTTCTGAACGAATTCGAATTGATAGCGGACTGGCACTACATCACATCCCCGAACGGCTGGACAGGCTGGACAGACAACCATATTGCTCTCGAGTGGTTGAAGGACGTTTATCTACCACAAACGGAGCCTCGTGATGCATCGGATGCGAGACTTATTATCCTTGACGGTCACGGGAGCCATGCGCAGGTGAGCATTTCGGTGTTTTCGCCGCTGAGTCATCCGCTATAGGGTCGCTGACGAGCAGTCAGGACGAGTGGATGGCTACGTGCTTTCTGAACAACGTCTACTGCTGTTACTTACCAGTACATTGTTCCCATGGTCTGCAGCCATTAGATAATGGGATTTTTAATGTCATCAAATGTGCGTACCGGAAAGAACTCCAAAAGCTGGCTAGTTTGACCGATTCTGCGCCGGTTGACAAAGTCAACTTTATCCAGGCATATGCGAAAGCCAGGGAGGCGGGCATGAGGAAAGATATTATCTTATCCGGCTGGAGATTTACTGGAAATTGGCCTATAAATCGTCATAAGGCTCTAACACATCCTGAAATTCAACCGGACAAAGAAAAACTGCTGGAAGAGTTCAAGACGCCGAGCCCTCCTCAACTGCACTCAGATGATACGCCGAAAACGAGTCGGCAAGTGAGGGAAATGGCCAAACACCGAAGCCGTCCGACCAGGCAGAAGTACAATAAGATCGCAAAGGGATTGGAAGCTTTAGAGATGAAGGTGGCCGTTCAGAATGCGCGGATTACTGGCCTCGAGGAGCAGATGGCCCAGGTGCGGCGAGGGAATCAAAGAAAGGCGGTACCAAACCCGAACCGACGATTCATGGCTCTGTCGGAGAATATAGCGGCTGGAGAAGCTCTTCCTGACTCAAAGGAGGCAGAAATTGAGGTGGACGTGGATGAGGAGGTCGAGTCGGTGATTGAGGTGGGTGTCAGGTCAGAGGACGAAAGTGATGACTTTATGGTCGTAACAAAGCACTGCCAGCGCACACGCAGCGGTCGGGAGGTCAAAAAACCACGCGGACAGTAAAGTTTGAGCAATTTTCTAGAAACTTCCTCCAAAGCCTCATTTATTAATTGAGAATCGGGCCTATTTTTGTGGATATCAAAATTTGGATTTTGTATGGGAGGAGCGAAATTTTGGTTATGCATTAGGTGGGGTTATGCGTTAGGTGGTCCTGGATGGTATCACATTCACTTTAACCCTTTAAGCGCGCTCAGTGCGATACGCATGCATCTTAGACATGAGGAATAACAACATCTTGGTGCGCCGGTGTCGGCGCGAAGTATCATCTGCAACTCGAAGCATTCGGACCAATCCAGGCCGGTTGATCTCTCCTCCAAGCCGTTACCTTGAGGGATACATCTGAAACTGTACGAAAAGCAAGCTGGATGAGTCCACACCGTGCTCATCGAAATCCAGCTCCTGCTGTGGCGCCATCCTTTTGCCATAGCTTCTAGACGGCTACTACGGCTAATCTTGAGGCGCTTCTGATGGTGGGTTGAATGTGTACTGTTGATGACGTACACTCGCTCGGCCGGCTCCAAAGGAGCTTGCGGGTACGCTCGGGGTTGACATTGTCAATGGGGTGGCGTGGGTAAGCGACGTGCTCCCGTTATATATATATTATACTGAAGCACCAGCCCACCTTGGCATCGCTAGGCATACTTGGTTTCAACATCCCATTATATGATACCCATCTTTGTCCTCTTCTAGCAAACTGTGCTCGACCCTGGAATGACTAGCTATGACTATCCACTGAGTTTGCTCTGCCTAGTTGGGATCAAGGCAATAACCAGTATGAGGTAAGTCGACGCCTTCGACAGCACGACTCAGGCCAATTGCGGGTAACGTTCGGTTTATTGCCACCCTCACTTATTCCTTAATTTGATTAATTTGCCATGGCTTCATGGCATCCGATACTCCTTCTTTTGTCAATCGCTAAGGCCAAACTCACAGCTACTCTTAAACCAGGCTCTGTATACAGGTATGAAACACGCCCTACTATGATCGACGCTCCATCTGTACTGATGAATTATACGAGCTTGTGTCGTAGGCACTCCGTATCAGATACAGGCTCTCGACTACTACGCAGAAAACACTAATCAATCCTTCTCACCACCTCTGCCCACGTCGGCCTACTCGCCCTCAGATCAGTACACCATAAACCCCTTCCTCTCCCAACCCAACAGTCCCCTCAATGCCACCAGCGAACACCCTTTTCAATCTGGCTCTGCCATAAGCACAGAGAGCACGGACAAACATCAAATTCGTAGCCTATCAGTCACGGCAGACAAGGTTCCATCACCAGGGGGCCATAGCAACAGTAGCACTGGTGACGACAATGACATCAACAACATCAAGAACGAAAACAGCGGTAGCAGATTCGCCGACTTCAAACTCCGCTCAGCATCCCGCAAGCCCAAGAGATCTCGCAAGAAACCGGCTCCTTCCTTACAGGCTCGGGAATGCCATAACGAGGTCGAGAAGCAGTACCGCACACGTTTGAAACTGCGTTTTGAGAACTTGCTTGCCGTCTTGCAAGCGTCACGCACGAATAATGATGGTCTGAGCGGAGTCAACGTACCAAACGCAGGGTACGTCTTTAGTAGAGGTGAAGTTTTGGACGCAGCGATCTATCGTATCTTAGCGTTAAAGAAGGAAAACGATAAGCTATCATCAAGAGTGAAACAACTAACCCATGGAGCGGCGGTAGGGTAGATACATTCAGCTTAATTAAAACAGCTGCCAACTCTAATCTACATAATGTCTTTACCCCTGAACAGGATATATAAACTCACAATTAAGTTTGGCTTTTGACAGGGCTATCATCAGTTACATGAGGCAGTGCATCTCACATTCCCGGCCACTCGTCTCTCACGTGTGAGTGTTGCATCAATCAGATGACACTTAATATTCGCATGGCCAGTAGAGGGATTTGAAGTTATTTGATTCCCAGAAGTCAGCCACTCAACGCCGCCATTAACTAATGGGAGTAACTAGCAGCACGATGGATGACTCGAGATCGTCGATGAACTCTGAAAGACCCTTGCGTGCTCCCGAGGAAGGTCCCAAAATCCTCAACCATTGTTTACAATTGTGAATCGAGATGGCAGGCAAATGCCCCCAGGTCTAAGCTCCAACTCTGCGGGGATGATTTTGTTTGCACCTTGCACGCTTTCTGCGAAGGGTTACAGGGCCGTCCGGCGGCCTTTGTCGGACGTAGCCTCGGCGGCCTCGTAATTCAGCATGAGAGTCCCGAAATGTTCTCGCTTCATCCTCACTGACAATGCCGTCCTTGTTGCGTACGGCACTCTTATTTGCAGATCGTGATGACGACTTTGGATACCTTCCCAAATGTACATCTGCCTTCAGGGCGCTCAGATCGCCCTTCAGAGGCACAAAAATGTATAGAGTAGCCAACTTTGTTGTCAGTCTGACGTTTCTAGCTGGCTCTCATTGTGGTGGGCTAAAGGCATTGAGATATGACAACCAGCTCCTACGAGATAAGCTACAGGAGTTCTGTCGGCTTTGGGAGTCCACCTCTATCTCCACGTGTTGGTTCTTCGAAGACTCGATACGAACTATGGAAGGCGGTTTTGGCTACCAGGAGTGTTTTGAGGAATGGTATGTATTGACGATGAAGCTAGGGATGCAGTTTCTGACAATAAAACAGGTTGTTTCGGAAGAGTCTGCATAAGTCCGGCTGGGAAATAGTTTCTGGATATAGCCGATTAGGACAAGTCTCGAAGGTCACTGGGTATAAAAACCATTCGTTATTTCTACGGCCTTAGTTGCCCTCGGCATGGTGCATAGGGAGCAGTGTTGTTGGATTACGCAGGGATGCTGAGTGCAGTTGATAATTGATTGTTATTATTAACTCTTGCAGTCGAAGGACCTTTGAGGCCTTATATCTTCGACTGATTCATTCTAGGACTTGAGTCCTAGAGTCTTAGATGACAGTCCTACGATTTGAGTTTTAGGACGTCAAAGTTTAACTTTAATCTTGAACCTTAATCCTGAAGTTGAGGGGGAACCATCAATTCTTCCAACAGCATGAAGGACTCATTGTACCATCATCACCACGTGGTGGTAGAGGGCTTGTTGTGGACGGTGAAATAAACGGCAGTGTTCATGTTGATTCGGATGATGATCTAGATTAGAATTGAATAAATATTTACCTCAAAGCTTAGACATATCTGTCGTCATATCATCTCTGCTAAAGCTGCTAAAACTCCTAGACTGATATCATCTCTGCTATCCTGCTAAGCCGATATCATATCAGGATCGTGTGTTATCATGATATCAGGATAATTTATCATATCGGATATGATATCAGGATAGGCAAGTCTGGACATGGCCACCCTAGAAACGCATCAGCAATCCCATATGCCTCCCAGGGAACAATGACTCACGAGTCTGTTTTGCTTCTCAACTACTACGACCTCTTTGCCGTAATCTTCTCGCAGCCTAACTGCAGCGTAAGCACCAGTTGCACCACCGCCGATGATGCAGACATCGACCTCAAGGGTTGTATCCTTGGGCGTCGCGAGAACTTGGCCTGCCAAGCAAGCAAAGAAGGGGAGAACACTGTACAGCTTCATCTTGTCAGAAATTGAAAATGAATGATGGGTCCCATGAAAGGACGGAGAGGGAGTGTCTTAAGTACGTGCAGCTGATGCGGAAGTTTACCTCCTTATGACACAGTCATTTACAAGGTTCCATTGCATGTCAGCACGAGATAGCGAATCAAGAGGTCGACCTGAATGACACAATGTCATATCTCATTTAAAAATTTCGGCACGAACGCACGGCTTACTACGTAGTACTGTCGATCAAAAAAGATTGTCAGGGCGCCTTGGGAACTACCGACGTAGCATCCAGGGACTTTCGGCCAGACAGAGTTTAATCAGCCTGTTCTCATGCCATGAATAAACGCACGAACACAGCCCGTATAATTTTATTTTAATACTTCTAAAAAGTATAAAGTATTGCAACGTCACCAATTCGTGGCGCCAAGTATTTGGGACCGTGTTTTCCCGCATCGCCGCAACACCGTGGGCTTCGCCGCTTACCATGTCGTAAGACCACTTGAAGTGGTGAAGTGCCGTGGAGCAAGGGCCCCAATTAGCGTCAAAGTGGGTATTAGTACGGAGCACGGCTGCACGGCTGTTCACCAGATGGACCTTTAACGTTGTACCGGATTAAGACAAGAGCCGCATGACAGGTCTTGATGATGGAATGGATTTTTGGATTATGATGTCATTTGTATCGAGGGTAGTCTTCTGACAAGCGTAAAATCTTATTATAGCAAACCATTCTTGATTATCTATGTGAACTACTCGAGGCGATAGAACCCATTATTTTCAACCTGTTTGACCTCCACCACCGTGTCGTTTCGCACATAGATACCTGGCGTGCCATTATCTCGACTAGAACCCGATTGTTCACTAGATATAATGGTATGCACTCCTTCACCATTTGGGACGTCTCTGGAATGATAGTTCAGACCATTCTCAAGATCAGCCAGTTGGTGCATCGAGCTTGTCTCATCAGCTTGTCGGTCTTTGTTTGTCCTAACAAGCGTTGAAAGCTTGATAGCATTGCTTGGGCGGCTGATACGCTGGCTGCTTTTCCCATAAGAACTAAGGAAGCTGGCAGGGAGAATATGAACAAAGATTGGACGCAGAAGTGGGAAACATGCTGCGACAGCGGGTTAATATTCAATAAAGATGATATGTCAAGGGTAGCTGCTCACCAGAGACAATAGCAATGTTCACCTCAACAGAGCCAAGAATGCAAAACATGGCATAGTCGTGAGGCAACTGCATTGGGTTGTCGGGGAAATTGACAAGCACAATTAGGACAAACATAGATGCAATGCAGACACTGTGCTGAAGGTCAGTTTAAATAGTTTATAGACGATTTAAGAGGGAGGACATGAGGAAATCTCACATTAAACCGAGAAGGAATAGAGCGGCGATGGCTGCCTTTTGGCCCGTCGGTAGGCGTAGTTTTACCACTTCAATAATAGGCAAGACCAGGATAAAGATATCCATGATAAAATGTGTCGTGATGGTGCCCAGGAAGAACTGGCCACTGTTGATATTGCAGACCTTATCTGTGATAGTGTAGTCCCATAGGGACTGCACGGGGACGCAACGAAATGTGAGCATGAATGTTCGAATGATAATCCAAATGACCACCATCACAATCATGACCATGATTGGGATGCGAATGGATGAAATTCGAAACAAGCGCCAATAGAGACATAAGATGGCGAGCTTAGAGAAAGCAATCGAAGAAGCATAGCAGAGGGAGTTGAAGTAGGACAGAAATCGTGACTGTTGCAGAATCGCCTCATGTTCGTCGGTGGGCATTGAGTCGGGAATATAGACTCCAAGATATGTATGTAGTGTCCCTATGTGAGTATCTCTTTGAGTGTCATAAGCCTACACTTCCGTACCGAGCCCCACATGACCCCCGCTTTGGCTGAGGTACATGGAGTGACTTGGAGGACCAAAGAAATCAACCCCACCCATTTCATCATACATTTCTTCTTCTTCATTCCCTACGGCCTCATGGCTTCTCAACAAGCCTCCGACCTAGCTGTCAACGCGTATGACGATAGCTGTATTGTTGTTGCTAACAGCCACCGTGAGCAGCCAGCTGATAATACCTGCCGACCAATCAAAGCTCCGGATCCCTCCCGCGGCTACCGTTTTCGGCCATTGAAGCTTCCAATTCGGGTCCCTAAGATCACAGCCTTGCCCCAGGAGCCGCTGTTGCTATTCCAGCAATTTGTACCTATTTCGCTAGTAGAAAGCTGGGCCTGTTACACGAATAGCTGGGCTAGCCACGTGCTTGAAGAGGCTCGCTGTGGCCGTCGTACATTGAAGCCACAGTCACGGCTATTCCAATGGAAATCAACCTCTGCTGCAGAAATCTATATATGGATTGCAATCTTCATTTATATGAGACTACACACAGATAAGCAGATCAAGGACTATTGGAAGGCTTCGCCCCTAGGGAAGCAACGCCCTCTTCATCCAATTACAAAATGGATGACTTACACACGATTCCAGCTATTATCACGGAACCTTCGCCTTTTTGACCACACAACTATCGATAAGGAAGCTTCTATTGAGGATTATAGCCGAACCTTTATCCGGGTTAGGTCCTGGTCTGACCATATACAGGAGGCGTCTTTAGACTCCTACTCACCAGGCACATCTATTGCTATAGATGAGTGTATGGTCCGCTTCCTAGGGAGAGACTTAGAGACAACAGCCGTACCTAACAAACCTATCCCTCGAGGCTTCAAAGCTTGGGTTGTGGCCCAAGAAGGCTATTTCCTCCGGTGGTTTTGGCACCGGCCACATCGAAAATACGGGCCCGTAGGGGTCAGGCCTGCTTACCGGCGAAAATCACCACAGGTACGGAAACAGCGGCAAAGACGGGCAGTTAGGAAGTCAGAGAGAGCAGAGCATCTAAATCCTACCCAAGCTGTGGTTGTTGCCCTAGTAAAATTACTGCCAAAAGCCAGGTATCACGTATTCCTAGATAACCTATTTTCCTCCCCTAACCTCTTCCGCCGGCTCCGTCAACTAGGGCACGGAGCCACAGGCACAGCCCGTCAGAACTGTGGCTTCCATGAACCCCTAGTCAAGCTGAAGAAGGTTGACAACACAGCAGCCGCTGACCTTGAGTTCAACTACCTTACGGCAGTCCCTACGAAGGATAACCTGGTCAGTTAGAAAGACAGGACCTCTATGATTTCCCTTACTAATTTATCTTTGGTTAGGTTAACCAGATCATTTGGAAAGACAACGCTCTTGTGTTATTTTTATCTACGGTTTTCACAGGCGTTGAACGTGTTGACCGCAAGAGGAAGAGACCGACAACAGACCAACCGTCAGCACGGCCAATCAAGCGTTTTTTTGGTGCCGAGCCTGTGAAGGTTGTTTCTATCCCGTCAATTGCTACTATCTACAATGAACAGATGAATGCTGTGGACCAAGGTGACCAAAGGCGAGCCTATTGGAGCCCTGACCGCCGTGTCCGTAGGGGCAGCTGGAAGGCCCTAGCTTGGGAGTCCCAAGTTGGGACTTCCTGCTAGAAATAGCCCTGATCAATAGCTTCATTTTACAGCTTAAAGGGCAGCCACAGTGGAAGCCTATAAAGTCACAATCTGACTGGCGGCAACACATTGTGGATAGCCTTTGCTAAGTATCAACCTGACAGTTAGTTAAGGCAGAGATTTCGTACTGGAGACGAATTTACGCCTATAACACTGCATAATTGGGTCCGAAATAAAAACCCCTTGCCTTGTAAAGCTTGTAAAGGAATACGGGTTGGAGAGGGTCAGCCGCAGCCCTTACAAGCTAATACAAATAATGGGAATAGGGGCAAAAGGGTTCAGCCACGGTACGGCTGTCAGGAGTGCAAAGTACCCCTATGTAAATCCGGGAATTGTTGGGACTTCTATCACCGCATAAATTAGGTGGGGCTGAATGTACCTTTCATTTGATGTCCTCTGGTTGGCTAGACCCCCTGTCCGGTACGCAAGTGTAGGCTTATGACACTCAAAGAGATAAGTCGCCATCCAAAGGTTAGGCAGAATCACCAACATTCAACCATGATACCACAATATCCAGTCGCGAAAAGAAATGCCAATACGCAGAAGTAATCATCGAACCACCAGCGTATCTTAGTCATGCGCCGGGCGCAGACACGAAGAATAAGAGACGTCAAAGCAGCGAGCCATGGGATTGCGACACCAGCCCAAATGTTAGGTTGGAGTCCGGCCATGATTTGACTGTATGCTGCTGCAGCGCCGTTTCACAGAAACCATGAAAAAGATGTCAAGTAACAGTCAAAAGCTTTGCAATAGCAAGAATGGGGGGAATCTCATACACGTAGGATAGGATCTGCATTTTGAATGGCAGCGATGACGAGAGCTGAATCTGTCTGCATGAGAATGACTCGATTCAACCTGCCATGGGAGCTTTCCCCGGATACAATCATACCTGAAAGGAGCAGGCTTATCTTTATCTCTTCTTAGCTCCAATAAACGACTGGACCGCTGAAGATTACTGCCAATTTGAGTTTCTGCTTGTTGGGGTAGTGGAGATGTTACTGGCTGCAGCGTCTGTTAGTGGCAAGCCTCGTTTAGGTTATGACAGTTATCTGTTCGACAAGTTATCTGGAAACATGCTTCACTACTTGATGATAAAACGCTGAAGAAAGCCTTGACCAGGCAATTTCCACCTTTTCGAAAAGGGGCTTTTTTGGCCCTTATCTGGTCTTGACTCGCTGTCAAACATGATGACTTGGAAAGTCTCTTCCCAGCCACAGCTGAATCTGCCTTAATTCCGCTTCAAGAGGTCTTGGCATTTATCACGCATTTTCCAAGACTGGCCATTTCCAAAATGCAGAATTTACTCGGTGCCGACATCACTAGCATCCTTTTGACAGTTTCCCTCGCTTAATTCTTCCAACGTCTGTCCTCTGCGCATTGACCATGGATCATGAGACCTTGGGTGGCGCTTGTACCTTTCTCCAAAGCTAAAAGCGTCTTATCGTCTGAGCTCTGAATATGAGTGCATCCCTGCCGAGTGCTTGCAGGGCGAAGCGAAAATCACCAATCTGACCGTGCATTTTGTATGCGATACGGATACTCATTATGGTGACTTCATCCGTACTAAGTCTTCACAAGTCGAAGGCGACAATCTAATAACATGGACGGATAGTTAATGGCTCAAGACTAATCCAGGGTAAAATAAGCCTGCTTTTGGCCTCCAACACCAACCCAATCCGTCGCATTTATCAGTGCTGTCCCCTGAATCATCCGTGCAACACTGCGTAGGATTCAGGATTCAAAACAGCCACGAAATCCATTGACTATCCTGCCACGACAATGCAGGTCTGGTCCATGTTGTGCCACAAAACTCAGATCCTAAGTCTTCTATTTTAAAGTCTTGAAAAGGGAGACTAGCGATTTGCACTTGACTGGAAAGCTTCAGAAACTACATAACTCAAATCTAAGCTATTATTTTACAGTCAATACCATAAGCGTAAATATTGGCAGAGTTGCGATGCAGTACTAAATAATAGCAAAATCTAATTAGAGTCAAGAGAGCACCATTCTCATACTGTACAAACAGAGTTTGGGTTATGTCAAACAGCTAGTATCTTAAGTACCTTCTTTTATATGGAAATTATCGCTAGACTTTTGTATCTGTGTTAGGCATCTTGCAGATTGTAGACTAACCATGAATGTTTCTGCCTGAGGCTGTCATCTGTGGCGTCCTGGTCTGAGCCAATCAATACCTGGCCGGCCCACAAGAGCACAAAAAGGTGTAACGTGTATGATAAGCAAGTGGGCCATCCAAGTAAGTGGGCCACTTCTTGTAACGTATATGATAAGCGAACGCAACAGCGCACTGTGCGGCTAAAAATAACTTACCCTATAGAAATCTAATTCTTAAATAAAGTAATTAAAAATCTAGAAAATTTAAATTTATCAATAGTATAACTATTTATACTTAAATATATTTTTAATCGATTTTTTACTATTTTATTTTATATATTAAACCTTATTCTACAGTGTATATTACAGTGTAAATAAACTTTGAAGTTTATAGCTATATAGAATTTTTTTAAAAATCTAAGAAAATTTATATAACGTGGTTGATAAGCGAATGCACCAAACAAGCGAGTGCACTAGCTTAACCTACACCTTAAAAGCTGACTTTTAAAAGCTAATATAAAGTCTAAGCTAAGCCTAAAATAGTTAAGATTTTAAAGTTATATATTTAACTGTATAAAAAAGCTATGTAATTAATAAAATAATTCTAACTAATTTATTATAGTAATAATATTAGAAAAAGCTTATTTACATATTTTACACTGTATAAATAAGCTTTACTATATAAAATAAAATAGCTAAAAATCTAGAAAAAATATTTTTATATATAAATAGCTATAAGTTATATAAGAATATTTTTTCTAGACTTTTAGCTATTTTATTTATAGTAGCTAGATACTATAGGGTAGGCTATTTTTAGCTGTACAGTGCAGTGGTGCACTCGCTTGTCTGGTGCATTCGCTTATCAACCACGTTAGCTTAATTTAAGACTTATATAGTTATATCATATTAAAATTTTAACCATTTTAGGGTTAAATTCAGCTTTTTATAAGCTTTTAAAAAACTAAGTATAAGGTGAAAAGTGGGTTGTTGCGTTCGCTTGTCCGTTGCGTTCTGTTGAACGGATCGCGTGCGCCTTGATGTCCTTAATTGTATGTGTATTGTCCCAACTCCATCCCCCGCCTTCCTCGGAGAGGGGTCTGCTTATTATGCTTTCCTGAATGAGTCTAGGGTTACCGACAGCTGACTATGAGGTCACATGATACCCCGTGCGGCCATCCTACTGTTCAACACGTTCGCTTATCATGTACGTTACAAATTGAAAATGCGCTAATGATGACAGGGGGGCAGACTCGTAGAGCAATTGCGAGGGCAAACTCATAGACATTTTCAGCAGTAAAATCGACCATTGTAGCATATATTAAAAGGTAACGTTTGTGCGATATTACATAGCGATATTAAATTGATTTCAGGCAGAATTGCGCCGTCCCGGCCAGGTTGAAGTTTGTATGATTTTTTTGGATGTAGTTAAAATGAACAGGGGAGAGGGTTAAGTGTTACATAGCTTGGGTTTCAGACGCCAAATACTGTGCTCAAGGCCGGATCTCAGTCTGAATACCTCACAAGACGAACTCACTGGAGTATATCGAATCGCTCCAAAATCTAAACATATAATCACAGAACTCCATTTCCATACATTTTGCCATAACTACTAAAGTCGCTCGGAGCTGATCTATTTACAGAATTGTAGAAATATCACCAATCCTCATTAGGCCGGTCAAAGATTATACTAGAGCCCGCGAGTTGTGAGTTGGGCCTCAGAAGATGCCTTTGACTCGCCGTCATATGTCTGCGCTGCTCCAGTGATTGAGTCGGCCAATGACTTTCTACTCCCCATCTCATCATCGTGTCTGCCTTCTCGGTGCAGGGTAATCTCAGTCGTCATCATTACCCCATTACCATTTTGAATCGGTGACATCTGTGCTCCATCATCAGCGCCCTCGCTACCTGCCATGGCATATGCTCGATATGAGGTACTAGCAGTCTTGCTATATCTCTCGTCGTTGAAGGTTTCTAGTGGAATGGTGTTGTGGTTGGCAGTGGTGCGGCTTCGACTCCGACCAGAGCTAGCATCCTTGCTTCCGGTTGTCATTTCGACAAGACTATTCAGGATAGCGAACTCCAATTTCAGCTTTGTGCTATAAACAAAGGATTTATACGAGGTCTGAATCTCATATTGGTTCGCATATTCAAGAGCCAGGATGGTGATATCGAGGATGATAATGAGAATGTTAACAAGGATAACGTGCTGCATTAACCGGCGGCTTGACCTCTTATTTCCCCTAGACTGTCCGAATCTCATGAGCTTGACCGTTTCGACGATATAAAAACCCGACAAGATAGTTTCTTGGAGGAAAAAGATAGTGACTTGGATCTTTTCCATGATCGAGTAGGGCTTCTTCCACATTTCGGGATTGCTAGAGAAAGAACCGTAGACCATAGGGATAATAGCGCCGTGGCAGATAATTGCGTCGGTGGTAATCATCCCTAGGATAAGGCGAAGACGTGTCTGGTTCCGGAGCACTAAATGCAGCCGTGACCATAGCACCATTGATTGACCGGTGACCATGCATACCCAGCCGGCGACAATCAATGTGCAAGCCAGGTAGCCCAATAACGGGGACCCGAAATATTTGATGAGAAAGCCCGCACAATACAGGGGAATGCCCCAAGTTGCGATAAGGACAGTCCAAAAGTATAACCCGGCGTAACGTTTGAACGTTCCCCAGATAAGGAAATTGAGCCCAATAGCATTATATAAGGAAATTGCGAGAAAGACGATAATGATGGTCAGGGTTGCGTGGGAGTCGCCGTCAGAACCGGAACCGAAGCCGCGAACATTCATCGCCATTGCCATCGGCGGTTGCCCAGAAAGGGAAAATACAAAAACAGTATCGAGGGCTTATCCAAACACAAAGGGAGCTGAAAATTTGGCATCTGTCTGAAAACAGGAAGGCGAAGCATAGAATATACAGTCTTCGATCGCTAATACACGGAGAATGTCAATAGTTATAAGCCAAGCGCGCTGGTTTTGCCCTTGTGTACGTTGCTGTCGTACGCTGAAAGCTCGAGCCAGAGCTTAATTTCTTCCGAACCAAATTCTTCGGGAGTTGCCGCTACCGAAGTGGCTAGGGTCCACCGCACCCAGGGCTCTGACTCGTAGGGACCCAGGCTTTGTCTTCAAGCCTTGGCTGGCGGAAGCCCGGAAACGCGCAGTCCCGGACTACCGGTAAGCCAAGCGCTGGGGAGACTAACAAGTGCATCCGGTTCCAAAAGCTGAAGAGCTGGGGTTCGAGGGACCACAGAAATGCCAAAGTGCCAGGCAATCCCCCTGACTCGTTTCCCGGCCAGCACAGCGCCTATTTGCGGGGGAATTCGCTAGCAGGGTAACTAAAAACTGCGAGAACAAGGGCACGGAACACATGACAGCCATATCGTTTTTGCTCCCTCGCCTATTTAGTAAAATTGGCTGGGCTTTTGTGATAGTTAGTGACAGATGACAGGTCTGTCACCAGTCTCAGGCTTTTACCAGGAATCATATCATTTCCTTCCTAAGACTTCCGCGGAGCTAGAATTATCTGCAAGTCCACGATGCCAGGTCGCGCCGAGCGCCTCAATTAATGCGCTAAGATAGGTTCAGGTTCAATTCGTTCGTGGTCGCCATTCCACAGCAGCCATGCCCCGTAAGGGGGTTTTGGCTGACGATCGAAGCGCCCCAAATGTTACAGAGTACAGATGCAAGTACTTTGTCATGGGCCTGCGATCGGCTGTTGGGTAATGAGAGATGCGTAATGTGGCGCCGAGATATGGTTTTGAAGGGATCTGAGATGCACAGTTCTTCAAGACCTTGAGCACGTCAGCGTCTGAGTTGAGTCGAATACTCCACATTGAAAGGATAGGCAGAAGAAATATGATGTCAAGAGGACAGCATCTTGCAGCTTGAGCATCTTGTCCAGGAAAGTATCTACCGGTATTATGTTTTCTCCGAGCCCCCCGCCGTAAGTTGGCTCTGAATTAGCCTCAAGCCACGTTGAAATATTTTGACGGCCTTGGCTCCGTAGACGCTGATAGGTTGATTGTGAACGGACAAGCCAAAATATCCTCATTTCCACCTCACTGCTGGAGCATCTAGAGCTAATCTTGAATATGATACGGTACCGCAGTACGCTGGCTGTTTGGGTTCGCACCACCACCGGTAGGTTTATTGCCTCACTGAAAGCTTCCCTTGTGTGTAGTCTCTTTCTTGTTTTGTCCGGTCTGGTCCTATTCCCTCCGTGACGTGATGTGTTGTCCTGACCAATACCTGACTAATCCACCTCCCTCAGTTGATGTCTTATCTTCCAATCACATCAATTGGGAGCGGTCCACGAATAGTAGGCTTCGGATGCCAGTCCGTCACTGTATAGCCAATAGCAGCTCTCATTTTTGAGGCGATCCCCTTATGCAAGCTCGCCTCCTAATGTTTTTCTCTGGCCAACAACCATTAATGGCCACTTATTTCTCCTCATCACGTACAAGTCCCACTGGCCCCGGGACCAAGACGTTCCCTGTCCGTGCTGCCCACCTTAGCTTAAACGTTGGTTGCTTCTACTACTCAGCTCTCAGCTGTCGTCGCCATCTGACATTGACTTTTTCCTACGTCTCATTATCACTACCGCCCCCCACAGCCTCTGGTGGGCTTATTCCTTTTTTGTCAACGAAATCTCCACTTTTCATCTTTTATCGATCGTAGACTGATTGCACCATGGTGATTTTCTTTAAACTAAATGAAATCCGACCGAGTAACACATAACCAATAACCTACTATGTGGTATTCGTATTTGCATGTTTTGCTTTGCCTTTGAATGTGGGCTGCTCATATGACGCCACGCAGCTAAGGTCGGTACGCGTCGCATGAAGTGCCGAGATCTCCCAAAGTGGGAATCCGCACGCTAGTCTCTTTCGTCCTAGCGGTATTATGTGACCTTGGGCTGTGGTCCTGTCATTTCTCACCTCTTGCTTTGACGTTAGATTGTGGCAAGCCACAGAGCGTAGAAACTAGTGCAAAGCCACAGCTGCAGCTTCCAACCCCCTACGAATCAGGCTCTCAGTAAAGCTGGAGTTGGTGCGTGGAGTAATCTTGCCGAAGCAAGTCACAGGCTATAAGAGAGGGCAAGAACATGAACATCTCAATTTCTTCACGGAGATAGTACCTTCCTATGCTACAGCTGGACCTGACGCGGAGCCAATAGCGTTCCCGAAGCACGGAAGAGCGAGCTAAGTATACAACGCTACCTTTATCGGCAAAAGCAGCTCGATAATACGCCTACTCCAGATTCTTTAACGACAACACGAGCCCGGTTGGCTCGCGCGTCCGAGAGCCGTAAAAGAGAAACACCATAAGGTTGGAACGGAGAAACAAGGCAGGGGAGGGTTTGCATATAGCGAATTTCATTGCCAACGGCAAATGCCGTTATTGACCACCCTCTTTTGCAACACTAGGCAGTTACGCTCTGACCGCGGAAGTTGCCGAGCCCCTCGAGCTAACTTCATACGTCGAGATTGCTCGTCGCCAAGTGTCATGGCTACTGGTGAAGGCTACCGTGGCGGTGCCGATGTCACAATCCCGATTGCAATGACGATGGCAGCGTTCTTCGGTATCTCCCTTTACAATGTCATCGAGATTAACGTCCAAATCTTCCTCCAGTTCCGGAAACGCACTGGCTTGTATTTTTGGAGCTTGATTTGGGCCTCTTGGGGTATTGCAATCCATTCAATTGGGTTTCTACTGCAGTTCTTCCAAATTTGCCGCAACTCCTATGCAAACATCACAATCATCACCATTGGCGGTGTTTCCATGGTCATTGGCCAATCCGTTGTCCTTTACTCCCGACTTCACTTGGTCGTTGACGACAGAAGAAAGATCCGATGGATACTGAAAATGATCATTTTGAGCTTCTTTCTCTTCACCGTCCCGCCTACAGTCCTGAACTACGGCTCAAACTCCCCACACCCACATCCATTTCTCCGACCCTTTGAAATCTACGAGAAGGTCATGCTCTTCGGGTTCGCAACACAAGAGCTCATCATCTCGAGCCTCTACATGTGGGAGACCCGGAAGATGCTGCGCCTCATAACGCCAAACTCGAGTGACACCGCCCGCCGCGTGATGAAGCACCTCATTTACATCAATATCTTAATTATCCTGATGGATATTTCCATCATCGGCACCGAGTTGGGTGGTGCTCACGTCATTCAGACGACCTACAAGAGTGCAGTGTACGGCGTCAAGCTGAAGCTCGAGTTTCCTGTTTTGAATCAACTACGCGCGATAGTGAAACGAGGTGGCTGCAGCTGCGACTGCTCGAGGCCTCAGATCTCATTTATTACAGACGAGGCAATGACACCACGTCCGGGATACGAGTTGGTACCAAGACGCCATTCCTCGACTACAAACACTTTCCTTTCAACGCACCAGCCGAGTGTCTCTTCAGGACTGAACCTAGCGCCGTCACTTCAGCCCATTAAGTTAGTGAGCCACAATAACGAATCCAGGCTCATTAGTGATCAAGCTCTTGGGCGACCACGTGATTACGCAGCTGGTTCTTCCTAGTTTCTGCCACGCTCTACGTCAAGCATAAATGGGAGCGTCCTCCCACGTTCGAGGCTCTACATCTTCATCTCCTGTCGTTTTCTACATCTACTTCAAACACATAACAGGATTTAATAGAGGGAAGGAGACCCATCCATGACTTCAATGTAATTGGTCGATATATTGATCTCAATCAATCTCTACCTCAATCCACGAACGCTTCGATTATATAATCTACCAATCCATAGAACCCGCCTATCAATTGAGTTGTACCGGTAGACATAACATTTAACAGTCGGGGCTAACTTACAGATAGTGTAGCGTGGAAACCCTCTAAGGATATTGCTACGCGGGCGAGAATAAAATTTGTCCTAGATGCTATTCAGAAGTCATGCGATATATAGTAAAATATGGTGACACCCTCACCGGAGGCGGGGAGGGCGTAATAAAGTCCGAAGGATGTATCTCTATGCTGTGGAGGATTGTCTGAGATGAAATTTCATATTGCATTGCTTATATTGCTAACTGTGGATGTCGTTAAGATTTTAAGAAAAAAGAGGATGGAAAAGCGGCTGATCAAGTTGCTGTTGCCTCCGCCGGTCCTGGTCGCGGACCTTCATCAGAACACCTACTAATCGGTTAGGACTTATAGAGCCTCACGTGGAACTATTCTTGCCATCAGGTAGCTTGTCATAGTGGAGAGATGCGCGTTCAAATGGGGCATCGATCATTAACCCCTCTAGCATCTTGACCCTCGACACTGCAACGTAGCTAAGCCCCGTCTGAAAGTCCCGTTCAGACAGATCCGTCACCATCTTGTCCACCGTGATGCTCTGTGACTTGTGAACCGTAATGGCGTACGATACTGTAAGTGGGAACTGCTTCCGTGTACACGCGGACGTCCCAAGAAAGAAGTCTCGCTTCACGGGGAGTATGGGTACTACCTCGCGCCTATCATCAGTGGTTAGATAAGATGGCCCCGTATACTTGTCTATCACCATCATAATGACACACGGCGGGTCACGATGTGTATCAGCGCCAGGTGCCCAGCCGATGTCATACACTATCCCCTGGGCCCCATTAACCAGGCCTGCTGGCTGCCAGATGTTCTGGGTGATCATGAGGCGAGCACCGATACATACCGGAAACTGGCCAGCCAGGTTGCCAGCCTGTTCAGATGTTGCCTTGTCAGCACCGTTGCCAATGTTCTTGGCCATGACTTGGATTGCTGGCTGCTTCAGACGGACTAGGTGGTCGTAGTTGTACTCATTGACACGAGCTTTCTTGCTATAGATCCGGAGAGTAGTATCGAACTTGTCCACCTCGCACTGGCTTAGCTTGGCCTGCACACGCTGGCTCAGAAGTTTCCATGATTCGATGGATAACCTCAGACCGCGCAGTTCTTCAAGCGCGAGACGAAAGCCAGCCTGGTCGTCGCCCTGCTGCCGCTCGACCTTCTTCAAGAAGACAGTGTGGTTGAAGGCCCTATATGCCGCCTGGCCAGAGACCTCGTGCAGGTCCTTGAGCGGCCCATCAAAGTAGAGGGGCTTGTTTGCAACCGGCGGGAGCTGGAAGAAGTCGCCAACGAGGATGATGCTCATGCCGCCAAAGAAGTCGGCTGCTCTGCCGGGAAAGACTTGGCGGAGGCGTTTGTCAACCCACGAAAGCTGGCGCAGACCCAGCATACTCTTCTCGTCAATCACGAGATACCGAACGTCCCGTAGCTTCTTCTGGATAGCATTAGCATCTGCTGGCGATAGCTCTGTAAAAGCTCTATCAACGGGTAGCCGGAGAAGGGAGTGTAGAGTTGTCCCCATGATCTGGTTGCTTGCAACACCCGTGGGTGCAGCTCTCCAGATCGGACTGGGCCGGTCACCAGCGAGCTTCTGAAGATGCGAAGACAGGACTTTGATCATGTAGGACTTGCCTGTCCCGCCGCCGCCGTCAACGTGGAGTAGAATCTGCTCCTCGCTGCCACACTGAAAGTGTCCAACAAACGTATCGTATACTATCCGCTGCTCCGGGTTGAGCGTATCGCGGACCTCTAAAGGCAGGTCCTCAACATCCATATCGAGACGATCCTGCTCGATCCGCTGGCGCCAATAATCGCCCTGAACGATTCCTGGGTCGGCGTAGCGGCCGACGTGGGGTGTCCAATCGTATTGGATGTCGATATCCCGTCTGCCAAGAAGATCTATTGCCTCTTGGCTTGGTGGGCAGTTGGGAAGCTGACGGGCAAGCTCAAGCCAGTCCTCCTCCACAAGGTCAGGTTCGTGAAATTCCCGCTCGAACTGATCCGGATCTGGTCGACGTTCCTCGGTGTTGGGTGTGCCGTAGTAATCATCAGGGTGCTGGTGGTTCCCGTAACAGAATTCGGCGGCAAGTGCGTAAGAGGCGTACTCGACACCGTTGACCTTGCGTAGTTGGTTGGGATCGCGATGTGGATGGGCCAGCATCAACTTGACGCGGCAAAAATCATCGTATTGGTCATGTTGACGGTTAGAGCTGTACCGCGGGAAGTAGTATAGAACACGAGGCTTGGCTTGACGACCCCAACGTGTCCACTTTGTCCCGTCCCTCTTACTTGTATTCCAGTTGGCTAGAAAGTCAAGATAGGTGAGTTCTTCGTGGAGGGGTGGGCGAGAAAGATACTTATCATATATCCCAACAACTTCGGCGTCATCATGATCACCCTGGAGGCGAAGAGACCGTCCCTGTTGCTCGTACGGACGGCAATCAACAGCTCTGACAACACGAGTGCCCTCCTGCAGCTCGCAGTTGAGCAAGACGTGGCAGATCTCTTGCCCCGAGAAATCCCTCTCCGCAAGCAACTTGTTCATTAGACGCGAAGCAAAAGAGAGAAGCGGGTTATGGTGTGAGACGTAAGGCAAGATTTGTCGCCCCAGGCTGGCATAGCTGTCAGTCCGCTTCTCCATCTTACTGCAATACTTGGCTGCATAATTGATCACAGCCTGGAGACTGGTACAGGGGGATATGTCAATGTTGGCTAACCAGCCAAGACTGAGGCACCGGTTGTAGTGGTTCATCAGGCTGTCGTTCCTGGTCGCCTCAAAGGAGAAGTAGGACTGTCCTTGTCGCCGAACAACGTCGGCCGTATCTCTCGTATCTCTTGGGAAGAAAAAGCGGCAAGAAATCTCCCCTAAATCTTTCTTCTTCCGTAGGCAGTATGTCTCACTGCAATGGTGACGCTGGCAGCGGTTCAGAATCTGCGAGAGCCATTGGAAGGTCAAGGGATGCCGCAAGGGATTTACGGCCAGGGGATTGCCTTCTCCTTGCTGCTGCACTCGAGCCGGCTCAGGATTCAAAGCTGTAACATGGGACCCCCAGATACGGACGAACTCCTTACGCGTATGCTCATTTTCCAAGTCGACACTGGGCGCACCGTCCATCCAGAATAAGCCATGGCAACGGCTACTTCCACGGCCCTGCCATTCATACCTGTTCCAATAATCAGTCACGTTGAACTTCTGCTTCAGAACGATATCCCTGAATAGACCCAATCGCCTGTAGAAGTGCCAGGCTGCAATGTGTGGATTATCTCGGAGAAGCTTGCTAGACATGCCCATCCGTTGTTGCTCGGGCAACTCCTGCCAGTCTTGGAACTGGGGCAGATGCTGGTAGAGGCTCCTCCAATGCAAGTCAGCCGGGGTGAAAGTAATAAAGGCTCCGGGACTGTCGAGGTTGTAGGCATAAGACTCAAGCTCTCGACGCTTGCGGTACCAATACGGCCGTGTCCCGCGAAGCTGCGCTGTCTGGCGGTTAATCGAGTTGAGCAGCTGCTGGGCATCTGCCGATTCAGGGTTCTGGAAAGCCTCCAGTAGATCATCCCGCGTTATTGGGCCCCGCCTTTGATGGTGTTGCTTGACGAAATAGCTGCTTTTGGCCCGCGCCTGTGCTCGCATCAGCGTGTTGAAAACCACAAACCGGAATGTCGGATGGCGGGCAAATCTGCCATCGTGCCATCGAAGGGCATGCTGTATGTAGTCTGCATACTTGATAGACCGTAGCCTCGGCTCAACAAAATCGGCTTGACCACGAGGAAATAGTGTTGGAAAGGCCATGGAGAGAAGTGCTTGCGATCGGTTGAACTCGTTTACCGGCGTCCTCCGAATATCTGGCATTTCAAGCTGATGTTGTGTCGGCTGTCGTACAGGAACCGGTTCATCGCGCTCTTCGCCAAGAATGCGCGAATGCAGTGCTTCCATCTCTGTATCCTCTGGTAGCAGATCTGGTACTGCAGACTGGTCAACCTCATCCGGCTCAACGTCGTCATTCTCCGTGGCACCTAAATCAGCTGTAAGAGGATCAGTCACGTCCACAGCAGCAACCTGATCAAGTACATCGTCATCTTCAGGCAGAACTGACATCCGCTTCTGGCAGACAGCAATATCTCGGTAGCCCGGATGGCTACGGCGCAGGAAATCCAGCCACGCCTGGAGACAGCGACGGCGTACGCGGAACTGGCGTCTGAATTGGCGGTCAAGGTGGGCATGTTCGCTTGCATTCGGAGGGCGTAGCAGGATAACATCTAATTCAGAGGGTAGAAGAGGAAGTTGGCGATACACTTTGCCAACATCGCGGAGAAAATGCACAATATGGCCACGATACTTGTACTGCTGGCCCCGGACCTGCATGACGTTCACAAATACATGAACTCGAGCGATTAGCATCTCTTCTATTCTTGTCAACTGGGGGAGGAATGCGGGGACTGAGCCAAAATCCAATTGATTTTCGGCTGAAAAAAACAGAGGTTCATCCTCCTTTTTGTTCTTGTCCTTGGCCATGCAACGCTTGCAAACGCCGTCTTTCAAGCCCATGTCAAACCATGTCTCCTGACAACGGGCGCAGTGTTCCATCCGGTCGTTTTCCAGCTCCGTCCAGAACGCCTCCAGGAGGTCCTTATCTTTATCAGACAACGGGCAATGCGACAGATCACGCGCCCAGTCCGGGTCAGGAAGTTCAAAATCTCGATGTTCTGGGTGTTCGATGGCCGGCTGCTGCAGCTGTGCGGGCGGGCGGGGATTTCTTCCCCTTCGAGTTGGCCTCGGGTAAATAGAAAGACTCGATACCGGAGATTCGATCGGCGTCCCGAGTCGTACACCTTCTTGAGAAGCAGCCGACGGACCTGGTCGGGGAGTAATCGGCGCGTCCGTTCGTGTTGACGTGGTGATTGGTGTGCCCAGTTGCAAGTCTATCAATGGCAATCCTTCCCGAAATATTGGGGATAACTCAGCTTGTTCTGCCGTACGCTTAGAGGCGCCTAAGGCTCGTCGATTCCTACAGTCTAGACAGTCGGTCGTAGGTCTTCCACATGCGAGTGACGACTTTGTCTTCGAAATGAATTGATCTGCTGGCTTCTCCTGCTTGCATTTCCTGCAAACGTTCATCGAAGGGATAGAATCAGCCATGACTGACTGTGTTGGATTGGAGGGTCCAACGACGGGATGGAAAGGATGAGGGCGTCGTTGGCAGGTCGACAACACTGTCATCCAATCGTTGAGTGGAGACACACATCTGGCCAATCGGCGCCTAGTGGAGACACTCTTGGCCAATGGGAGTGGAGATTTAAAAGTTCAAGTTATCGTCGTAATAGAAGTCCTTCGGACTTAATTAGCACATGCACACTCTTCCTAAACGTTAGCTAACAAGGACTAACCTGGCACTAATTTAATGTGGTAAGCCATGTTAGAACGAGCAAATAAGCCTCCTCTGAGATCTTACTACCTTAATTAAACCCGCAATTTAAGGTAGCTGACTTCCTTCTCGGTGATGACAATAGGGTCACGGGGAATACTGAAGGCAAAGGCCTATCTGAACTGACTTCTGATCCTATTATCCCTCCAATTGTTGAAAGCCTCCATCAGGTACCTCGCCCCAACCACCACTGTTACATGACCATTACATAAGGGAATACACCTGTGATGCATCATCAATGATTCTCACTAAAATCCATGTAAACTTAGGAAACTGTTCACAACAGCGAGAGCAAGTTTTTGAAAGAACAGCCCCAAAACGGCACTCATACGCCCTTCCGACGGGTCAATTGAATAACATAAAGCCAACGCATCGCCCAGTGTGTTTTTAGACTAACATGGCTAACATAACGAGTTTGTAAGAAGGGATTTCAACCTTTCAATCCATCCTCGATCGTTATCGTTAAGGAAAACCCAGTATTAGTCGAGGCATTAAATACTAGTCATGGTTCGATAGTGTAAAGGTCGGGGTAGCTTGGAGCATTAATGACAGCGTTGTCCTCTCCTAATATTCTATGGATACTATTTAGAATTGACTTTGGGAAACCGAAATTGATCGTCATATTTGTTGTCCAGGCTAGCCAAGAACTTCTACCCAGAAGGCATAGGCGTACAAACTCACGGTTCAATGCAAGCTGTAAGGGGATTTGCTCCGCCCATGGGCTTCTCGACTAGCATCTTATTACGTCCAACTTGGGTGGTCGATTCCATCGCGGTAATCTGAACTTGGAATGGGCAGCTACGCTTGCTTACCAAGTTCAATTTGGAGATGCTATATGAAAACCAGCCTCCCATAAAATTTGAAGCGTCATAGCCGCCTAAAACTAGACTTCCATTTCTTGGGGCAGTAAAACTTTGTGGCCCAGCGTCGAGCTCCAGAACTTGACTCCAATCAATTTCACATTCTTCAGTGGCTGTAGCAATTTTGAACTCTCAGCAAACCCGATATGACTTATTGCATGCTGTTATCCCTGACTGATTAGGCCTTCAGTCATGGTCACTGACTGGTCTTGTATGCGCAGACCTGTCTCTACAACGTATTGGAATGGCGTATCTATATCACCCTTGGCAATACCGACCTATCCGGGGTAAAGAACAGACAGGGACGAAAGAGCCTCGGAGGATGCTGCTTTCCAATCTCCTCGATCAACGAATCCTCCTCTTCGCGAGCGATACTGCGCTGAAATAATTGTAACATGCGTAGAGCCGGAAGTCAGGGTGAGCCATCTGTCCGAAAAGACATCGCTCAATTGTATCAAAGTCGAGTTCACTGCAGTGCTTGCCATTCCAGAAACAATGGCGGTCGATCCAACACCAAGCAGGATACCAGTAGAGTGAACATAGGTTTCGCTTGTTGCCCAATAACTGCAGTTGTCGAACGGTAGCCTGACAACTGGCAGTTGGCAGTTTTGCTCTGCAAGTCCAGGATTGCGTAGTTGACTATTATGCGTGCAAGTATGTAAGAATGCCACTATCTCTCAAATAAATTGGGCTGGATCTCATCTTGTTCAACTTTTGAGCACTTTGATATATTGGAAGGACCAATCACCATCTTGATGTTATTCCTGTTGCGGGAATGGTAAGGGTAGAAGCAGTACACTTACCATTTAATCCCCGCTGCATCCATATGTGTTTTGCAGGCCCCAACCATAAGCAGCCAGCGTAGATAATCGATGCAAATAGTTCATCGTTAGACCAAGCCGCTAAACCAAATCACCATCTGCTATGCAAATAAATAAATAGTACTGTACAGCTGTATTAGATAATTGACGTGCATGAAACGCGAGTGGGACAGACAAGCGGGTGGGACAAAACTCTCTCATTTTACCGGTAGGGCTTAATAACCTGCGACATAGAAGCACTATATAGTTCCTGTTGATAAGCGACTGGACAGTCCTTGTGGGCAAGAATGAGTGTCTTCAGGCTGACTGTCTCGTCTCTGAGATGAGCGATTTGCGCCATCAAGGTATTGTTCTCCGTAGTGAACAACTCAACCTTGGTCTGTAGCTGGGTAAGCCATTGCTTCCTCCTGAGACGACACTTGTGGGCAGCGACGCTGGTTTGAGGAGTCAGTAAACTGTCACAATACAGAACAATCAGGGATTGTAAGACATACCGATTGCGCTCGAGAAAGTTCTTTCGCTTCTCGTCATTTGTCATCTTTGACATGGACACGCTCTCCTCCAGTCTCATCGTGGACCCTTCATCCGATAAATCCATGTTACTGTTGGTAGCAGCGGCATTGGTCTTGGATTTCTTATTAGTGGGAGCCTGGACCGTGGACTCATCCGATAAATCCATGTTACTGTTGGTAGCAGCGGCATTGGTCTTGGATTTCTTATTAGTGGGAGCCTGGACCGTGGACTCATCCGCTTTTCGTCGGCCGTTGGTGGGAGAGGGATTTCTCTTGCCCATGCCTCGAGTATTGAGCCTGGCTTGTTCGCTCTCATCAGAGGCTATACTAATCATACTCATGCCGCGAGCAGAGCCAATTGGATCCCAATTTACCCACGACATTTGCTGCGAAGGGATTATTCTCTGTGGAGCGACGGGAGCAGGGTGAGCGTGACCGGGGACGCCTGAAGTGGCGGCGAACTGGTTCGTACTCTGGGCATCGTTTCCGCCTCGAGCCAACATGTCCTTGTGATGGCAGAGGAGCACCGTTCTAATCACGTTTGGCCGCAGCGAAGAAAACAGCGAAAGGTAAAAAGGAACAGAAAAAGGACACTGAGATAGCCCGTGCCGTGGAATTGCGGCTTGTGCCCGACAAGATGCGAAGGCGTCTCGAAGAGCGACAAAGCGGTTGTCGGCGGGGTTATGTTCACATGTCAGAATTTGTAAAGGGACACTCCTGTCATCGGGCGTCCCGTGGCATTTGTGACAGACTGACAAGCGCAGGCTAGTAACTCAAAAACGCTCGGCGAATAGAATCGAGGGATGGCGATAAGGGAACAGAATGGGCAATCATTGGTTGTCGTATGATTTCTAAAATGTGCGATGACACGCTTTGCCCTCACACTTTGTGTCAGATATTGGGGTCAATTTTTTTTGTGTATCCCCCTCTCTGTCCGATAGTTGGGTTGGAACCCTATTTCTATCTGTTCAGTAATGACCTATCTAAGAGGTTATTACAGTGCTGAGACAGCTTTCTGCCCGGTAGTTCGGTCATCCGGTTAGCCGGTCTCATTTTCACCAGTATTCAACACTTTGCCAGCCCTGTCACGCTAAGGTAGCTAGCTGTATCCGTACGGTTTGCAGGACGTATTACCGAATAAAACCGACTGTCGAATGTCCGAAGGAGGCCCAAGCGTTGGTCAGTGCAAGTGCCCCTGATCGAATTTCAAGTCAAAAGAGGGGTTCAGGCCTTTTGATTGGCTGACTCCTTTGCTTTCTTCGTGGATAAATTCCGAGTTTCAACTGTTTGAACGATCGGAACACGTCGACGCGTGTACAATGTGTATCCGGGCCTTATCCGGTGTACATATTAAGAAACATGGAATTTCTAGACCTAGAAACATTCATTATTATTATTATCTCTAGTTTTCTGCAAATATGCATCTTAAAGTCGAGTTGACTAATATTATTATGAAACAGCCGTTCGAGAGCACTCAGACTAACTATAATACAGCTAGTAAATAAAGCGAGATAACTCTATGGCTCCAGGATCCTAGCTAAACTGAGCTATTCCGTAACAGGCCAGTCGATATTATTTCAGCCTCAGCCCAGTAAGCAGTCCGCCAGCGAAGTGGAGGTAGTCTGTTTGGCCAATGATAGGGATTAACTTTATGGAGCTCTACTGAAACCGAAGCCAACTACTTGACCGTGGCCTAAATCCAAGTGCCAATGCTGGCTTTAAAATGTTAATAACAGAATACGAAAATGTAACGCGCTGTGTCGTCCTGAGCCTGAGCGTAGCATACATGCAATACCCCAGCCTTACTCTTACTACCCCAACAAAGCATGGCGCCACAGCGCTTTGGCCCTGTAACTAATTGCTTACTCTTAACCGGCTCCTGCTTCAGCAAGGATTGGCGACAGGTGTATATGCCGTTTGAACCACGCAACTGAAAAGTGCAAACTAGGACAATACAAGGGATTCCGGGTAGGTGGCTTCGACATCGAGGTCAGCATGCAGAATTCCAGGCCCCAGACCTAACCCCTGAAGAAAAAAAAGGTTGTACTGCGTCTACCGAGTTGGTTGTGTATCTGTCCCTCCAAATGTGAATACCCCTATCCATGGCTCACTCTTGAAACGGGATTTGTTTTGATATATAAGAGAAACGTGTTGAAGTAAAAGGGTTGATTGTGTTGTTGTTAGTTCTAAGTTACATGTGCCTGAGAGGAGCACAGCTCCTTAAATAGTATCCACATCCCAGCCACCAGTAGGTCGGACCGCCTTAGCCACACTGTCTCAACATAGATAATGGATCGAGGCGATGAAGAGTCTGCCGATAAGTCGTCCTAGAAACTACCGTAGCTACTCGGAAGACTTTTTTTTTACTTTAAGATTCTTGTCAATTTCTGAGGGATCTCGATCATAAGAATAGAAGCCCTTGATTTCTCTATCTAATGAGTGGAAACAGGTCGGTTTCTTATACATAAGATGAATTGGTCCCCCGGGGCCGTTGTGTTGAAGAACTTGCTTTTTGGGAGACAAAGGTGATACTAAACTTCCGGGCTGCCGGTCTGAACAGCCTGCCTGCACTGCTGGAAGACGTTCCATCCGGTTTGATCAAGTGTATGACCCTCTGGTCTATTGGATGTGACAATTCTGAACATAGAGGGGTTGCGATAGATTAGATTAGATTAAATTATAGAGCGGACCAATCAGACGCCGGGAACGTCGTTATGAGTTTATGAGTTAACTCCTAAGTTAGCACCAATAACTCAGACTCAACTAATATGAGTTTTATGAATTAGAGTTATGAGTTAGAGTTATGAGTTAATTCATGAGTTAGGTTTGAGTTAACTAAAATGCCCATGTATGATTCTTATGGGTCGTAAGAATGTAATCGAAGAATAAGAAGGTATTATTAAATCGGGAATCCCGCGAGAAGGAAATGTCTAAATCTTCGCGCGGTCCGGGCATGCGTATAGAATAATTGTTGGCTTATTGAGGCAGCATGTTCTTGGACTCTTCGTCGTTAAGGAAGATCTCATCGACGGGGTCTCGGCGGTTCTCGAGGGGAACGTAGTCGCAATCGATGCAGGAGGGAAGGAAGATCTCTGTAAGTGACGTTTGTTAACTGATGTTTCGGTGGGTCACATTAATGACTTCATCGCAACATACCCGGATTCCAGGCAAAACCCTGGCTGGAGGAGACGTAGCAGATCTATGGCAGAAAATGTCAGTATGGATTTGCTGGAATATGGTATGTCGTCTTGCACCTCTGGAGGCCGGAGGAGAACGGGGCCGAAGTCACTTACCAGCCGAGGAGGGCCGTTCGGTTCGCCGATGTTAATGACGGTGCATTCTTGCTTGGAGAGAAAGGAGCCTGGGACAAAGTCAGCAATGCCGGCACAAACGATCTGTGGGTGCAATCACGTCGGGTTGGGGGAGGATCCGGCTTCAACCAACTTAGGAGGCTTGGTCGGCGGGCGTGCAGCGCCTTGTCCTTGCCAGCTGAAGGCGGGGAGCATGAAGGCGAGGTCGAGTAAGGACTATTGGCAGGAGAGCCAGTGCCCTTGTGACAAGAGGGCGTGGCCGACGGGCCAACGGGAATGGCGATGGAGGACGACATGCTGTGAGATGGTGAGAGGCAGCGACATACCGAAACGAAGGTTACTGTGTGACGGGCATCGGCCGAGTCGTAAGCAAGGAGGGAGAGTGAGTGAGCTTTCTGAGAATGGAATGAGTCAGGAAGCAAGCCGTCTGTATACGATGAGGGACGAAGAGACTCAAGAGAGAAAGGCCCGGAGGGAAGAAAGAAGACGAAGACGAAGAGAAGAGAAGATGGAAAGGTGGCGGGCGAGGTTCGCAAACGACGGCAGAAGGGTGGTTTCGAAATGCACAGTGATGGCAATTCTCGACCGCCGACAACCAGTGAATCGCTGCCGCATCATCCCGTGACGGGCGAGTGACCCGACGCTGATAAGCCACAGCCAGGTCGGTGCAGACGCCACGAGAGGACGGGAAAAAGAGCCAATGAAACCAGGACAACGAAACAGGGTCAACAAAACGTACGTAAGTCCTGTGCAAAATTAGCGACTCTTGATAGCTGGTCATTCTTGCGTCATGATGTTCTTTGTTTTCTTATTTAACTGTGACCCAGTTTTTGGCTTTCTGGAGGATCTAGGACTTACAAAGAATAACGTTGTATTAACCGAGCGGCGGATTATAGGCGAACAGCGAACTTTGGTATTTTTTTTTTTTGGCGGGACCTGCATATAAAAGGCACATCAAAATTGGTAAGAAGGCTTAACAATTTTTGAGGACTTTTCCCAGCTATTCCCGGCAAAGTGAAGGTTAACGTAACTTACCGGCCTGCTACCGGGTCACTGGAGACCTGTCTCATTGACTGGTCTTGATTTCTCGGTGCTTCTACCCGGAACATCACATTTGCTTCTCGTAAATTATCTGCATCATTATTGGGGAATCGATTTGCCAGCCAACAATATACCCTGATAATAAACCGGTAAATAACTAGTCCTATCGTCGCCCGCTGGATTAGCATTGCATGATAACGAGCAACATTCGTGACGTGGCCTCCGATCACAGATCCTTTTTTGCCAGCCTTTGAAGTGGACCAAGGTTGATCAAATCTCCGAGAGCAGGATATCAAATATCGTTGCCATGCTTCCACCATCGCTGCAGGCAAGCCTGAGTCAGATTCGATACTTTTACCGCATCATCAGCCTTGACACCTTACGACCGGGTGTCCTGGCCTCAGAGGCGCCCCAAAAAGCTCGGCTACCCTCACAGGCACATGTGCCGACTCTGACCCACGATCCGGTCGTCACTGAGATGCTCCAGTGGAATGATGTTCATCAGGATGCGGATTCGAAGGCCGTGTGCCCGCAACCGATGAGCCGGGTTCTTTACTCGGAGTCGGTGGATGATGATAATGCTATCAGGGGGTCATCTGGTATTAATTGGAAGTTTGCGCGGCAAGGTGAGGCGGATTCTAACAGGGGCCAAAAGTCATATCCGTCATGTTGATCATAAGTTCACTCTAGGCACAAGTCTCGTAAATATCTCCATCGATGGAGGCAGGCCCGCAGTCGCAGAGGAGGATGTTACTTTCGAGCGGAAGGCCTTCATTGATGGGGTGACGTATCTCCTCAGGGCACTTCCCCGGGACCTCGATGTTTGCGAACTGAGGCGGATCCAATCCGCTCTGCCGGAGGATGTTGCCCATCTGGACCAGGGGGCGGTTCAGCAAGGAGACGGCTTGACCCAATCCGCTTCCGGTCGCCCACGATCTATTCTGCACCGCAGTGTCCAGATGACCGTGGCCAACTTGATCCTCGCCCTCAGCTTTATGCTACCGTATCTGATGTATCTCATCAGCCACATAGCACGAATGGAGCGGAAATACAAGGTCTCCGAGACCGTGGTCGGCCATGGGCTCAGCTTTGTCAAATCGATCGGGAAACAGAGCTTGTCCCTTACCGAAACGATGTGCCAGATGAACGACGGGAAAGTTGGACAGGGTCTTCTGGAAGCATTCATATGGACGGTGGATGGGGTCGCACGGGGGATATCGGAGGGGCTTGGCGAGGGTCTACATCTCTATTGCTCCTCCCACTTCCACTGAAGGTGGACATTTCGCCTTGTCATTGGCCAAACCCCTGTATCTACCCCGAATTCCCCCGCATTCCATGCTCACTATAGAACCTCCAAGCAAATTTGAAGTCAGAGCGCTAATCTAGCCCTTTAATTGGTTGATTTCTTTACTATCTTTTCTTCCCGAGTTTCGAGTTCAACCTTATTTGAGGGGTCTGAACGCGTTGACGCGCGCATGACGTGTATCCTGGTCATCTATCTAACTTTCAGGGAAATTTGTGCTTTATAGAGTTGAAAGAATTCATCATTAGCACCGTATCAGTGATCAACCACTCTCAGTGAATCGCGCAGGCACTCCTCCAGAGAAGTTGGCGGCTTCTACAATGAGTCGACACGTTCTGATCGTCGGTGGCCATGGAAGGATTGCTCAGATCCTTACGCAGCAACTACTCAAGAGGTCATGGACCGTCACTAGCCTCATTCGGAGTCAGGACCAAGTCCCCCAGATCAACAGCCTGGCCAATGCTAGCCAGGGAAATTTGAACGTGCTGGTCCGTAATTTGGAACACGTCTACGATACTTCCCAGGCAAGATCGATCCTCGATGAAGTCAAACCAGATACCGTTGTTTGGTGCGCTGGAGCAGGTGGAGAGGCAAGGCCTGACCGAGTAAGAAATATATCAACTTAATCGAAGATGACGACTAATAAACCTCGCTAGACGTTTGCCATCGACCGAGATGCTGCTATTAACTTTATTAAGGCTGCAGTCCAGACGCCGACTGTTAAAAAATTACTTTTTATTTCGTATATTAACTGTCGTCGAGAGCGACCTAGTTGGTGGGATGAGGAAGCCTGGATATACGCGCAAGAGATGCAGAGAGGCGGTCTCTTCAGCTACTGTGAAGCTAAATTAGCAGCAGATGAGATACTTCTTCAGGAGGCGTCCAGCCGAGCTGACTTCTCGGGGATAAGTCTTCGCCTGGGCATACTGTCGGACGAACCCGCAGGGTTGATCGAGCTTGGAAAAACTACAACGTCGAGGGGTAGTGTTAGCCGGGCATCTGTAGCTGAAGTTATTGTGTTGCTGCTTGAGCATGAGACGGTGCAGACAGCCTGGCTGGATATGCTTGATGGCGCTGAAGATATTGAAACTGCTGTTGAACGTGTAGTCAATGACCGAGAGAATGCGGCTGAGGAAGGAAAACGACCGCAGACCTAGATGGCCGCAACTGGGTTCCTGTGTATATGGATGGCACTCACAGTTTGAGACATATGCGGTAGTAAGTATAATTATCAGAGGGATTAGTATGAAGATCTGGCGATTTATTCGCGAATAGTTTACACTTGTGAATATGGTTGCAAAATCTGCGCTATTATCCTAGCTGATACTAATGGCTTTAATAAGACTTGACCGAGCCCATTTAAGTGCTAATGAGGGTGCTCTATATAACTAGATGCGATCTAATGGGGTCAGTGGCATGTTGTTGGATCAGTGCCGATTTAGGTATATTGGCCTACAATACGCTAAATCTTCAGCCTAATACAGGCCGATTGTGGTAAGACCTGGCAGAGAACTATACTCGTCGAGATCTTACTTATCATTCTGCCAGCTTGCCCGTGATTGCTGGAAGTGCTCAAATAACGCAGAGCCGAACGGATTTCCAATATATCGGCGGGCTATGGAGAGAAGCAATAATTTTATATCTTCTCTGGAGCACTTCATGGCAGCACTATAACACGACACCCACAGAGCTGGCAGGCAAGGACGGCACACCTAGGTATGAAACCCCCCCAGTAACTTTGATAGGCCCTTCCTGGTCATGGGCACCAACGCCTGCTGTTATCAGCTTTGCATTGCCTGGTGATGTTAGGCTTCAGTATCAATGTGCCATGATCAAAGATATCAATTACAAGGCTGAGGGCGATAACCTATTTGGAGAAGACATACATGGCTCGCTCCAGCTCATGGGCCTTTTGCGACAAATGCGTTTCAAAGGCGGTGATCCATGGGAATCTTATTTTTGAAATAGGTACTATCTGCCCACAAAACCCATATCACCATTGGAGTCAAACTGTCCACAATAGTGATGAGGTGGAAACGGCATGTTTTATACCAGATAAATTTACCATCTTGTTGCAGTAAAAGTCGCGAAGAAAAGTGGCGTAGTGAGGTAGGTATTGTGATTATATGTCGCCCGACAAGCGAGTTTGGAATGAGTCGCGTTCTCTGTCGTCGCTAAACCTCTCAGTCGGCTTCGGGCCCGCCGTTTGAGGTATACATAGACATGATGCAGTACATCGGCTGAACCCACGACATCGCAGCAATGATGGCTAGTAAGACCGCCTCCGCTGCACTGTCGCCTGCTCGAATAAGACAGCGTATGCTCGCAGTTCCATCCTTGCCTTGTTTGACAGGTGACCTGCCTCGCGGGTGGAGAACGTACTCTGCATGGAGCCAAGGCTACTATGAGAGTTTGCGTGTTTGAGGTTTTGAGTTGCAACAAAAGAGCTGACCTGCTCAGTATCGGGCATCACATAGTGGATCCAGTGCCCTTTCTGAGCCGTAGTCTCGCAGGATCGTGCGGTACTTGGGCCATACGCCCAGGGGACATAGAACTTGGTGAGATGCGGAGGGAATCCAGGGGAGCTCACTTGCGAGCTGGGCGGCAACGTTGCCCTTTCTGAGTCTATCATCTGGCAAGGCTCAGAGCAGTAGGTTGCACCGTTGGATTGCACCTGCTTGTCGCAGGCAAGGCAAAACTGGTAAGTCCAGAGATCGAAAGCCATGGTGTCTGCGTATACCTGAGGGCAACTGCGGTAACGAGAGCTCGGATTGGTAGACAAGAAGGATTAAGTATACTCGAGGCCCTTTCCCCTATGCCACAAGGTTAAGATAGGTGTTCAGACGAGCAACCTACCAGTTTCAAGGTGCTAGGGGTCGTCAAGAATATAACTTCGTAGCAACCAATAGTAGGGAGGAATGTTACAAAAGCAGAAAGGGATAAAGTAGAGAAGCATCATGTCCTAATCAGGCTTAAGATAGGACAATAGCAGACAACCTCTCTACATAAGAGGATGCATTACATGTAGATCTTCCATCGTTAGTGAGCGATCTTTTCTGTTTTTGTTCTTTCATTAATCAAATGACGTCACTAACCTCCAACACCGGGGTCACCCGCAAATCCTTCACTTCAATGCACGTCGTGTGATCTCTTATCTATCGTCATGGCCTCGTACATGGCTTCTTTTGGCCGATGGCAGGTAAGACACGTGGCAGCATTCTGTCTCGGCTTGGAAAAGTCTTGGTGATATTTCTGATGCACCTTGAGAGCATGTCAAAATGGTAGTAGCCAAAGTCGCACCCATCCGGCGCCGTCTAGGCGCACAAGACCAGTATGCTCGAGGCACAGCCCCCCCGTAAGTGGGCAAGCCGCACGGCGACTGACAGGTGGGCACCCGGATGCCCATTTATCCTAGGGCGCTTGGGCGGGCGGTCAATAGGCGGACGGGTACCCGTCCTTCTAAAATGGGACGGGTCCCGTCCCAATTACCATATCTGGTATAGCTCACTCCGCTATCGGTCTCCTTCTCGCGCCATCTCGAATGTCGCGTTCTACTGCACTCGCTGCTAATCGTGTCGAGATTACGGGCTAACGACGACTGCTTCGCTATGAACGTCAAGCAATCTCAAAGTCCGACACCGTTTCCTGGCGACTGTCTCCCTCCTGAAGGCGAGTATGAGTCACGGGAGGCGCTATTCGAGACAATCAACGCCTGGGCAGCGACCAGGGGCTATGCGTTCATAACTGGAAGGTCAACCAAGGAGAAAACCGGCGGGAGGACGATCACGTACATGTGTGATCGTCGCCGTAACCATCCAATCGTTTCCAGAGAATGCCAACGTAAGACGACAACTCGAACAACAGGCTGCGAGTTCTCTGTACTGGCGAAGGAAAATAATGATAGAAGTACCTGGACTCTGCGGCACCGTTCTGACAGCCGATTCTCACTACATAACCATGAACCAAGCCAAGACACCACCGCCCACCCAGTACTTCGAACACTGTCTAAGGAGCACCTGTCTCAACTGACTGGCCTTGCCAACGCTGGGATAGCCCCTAAAGAAATTAGAACGTACATGCGGCAGAACACCGACACGATAGCAACACAACAGGACATCTACAATCGTATTGCAGATGCTAGACGAGAAGTGTGTCAAGGACAAAGCAGCATTAACGCACTTGCTGATCAGCTGTTTAGAGAAGGATTTTGGAGTCAATTTCAAACCGGTCCAGACGGTCGAGTCAAAGCTGTTCTATTTGCGCATCCCGAGTCAGTGGCATACCTACAGGCATATCCGCATGTCTTAATCTTAGACTGTACATATAAAACCAACAAATACGGCATGCCACTTTTGGACTTGATCGGTGTCGACTCTTGTCAACGTTCGTTCTGTGTCGCGTTCGCTTTCCTGAGTGGGGAATGTGAAGAAGACTATTTTTGGGCGTTAGATCGATTCCGATCGTTGTGCGAAACCCACAGGATTAGGCATCCCTCTGTCATCTTGACTGATCGCTGCCTAGCATGTATGAATGCTGTCGATACTTGCTTCCCATCGTCAAGGCCGCTGCTATGTCTCTGGCATGCTAACAAGGCAGTTGTCCGCTACTGTCAGCCAAGATTTACGCGCCAGACTCAAGGGGACAACCCGGGAATAGAGGCTTGGAATGAGTTTTACGGCCATTGGCATTCGATCATCAAGTCACCGAATGAACAAACTTTCCACGAACGAGTGTCCGAGTTTGAGAAGAAATATCTCCCGGACTATATCGAAGAAGTCAGATAAATCAAGACAAACTGGCTTGACCAATACAAAGAGAAGCTGGTGAAGGCGTGGGTCAATCAACACCCCCACTTTGACAACGTCGTTACTTCAAGGGTTGAAGGCATACACTGGCTGCTTAAGAGCCACCTCAAAGTATCTACATTGGACCTATTCGAAGCTTGGCGATCGATCAAGCATGCACTACTGAATCAACTGGCGGAGCTGAAGTCGAACCAAGCCAAGCAGAAGATCAGGACCCCTATTGAACTCTCCAGTACCCTCTATGGTGCAGTACGTGGTTGGGTGTCTCATGAAGCTTTGCGAAAAGTTGAGCAGCAACGAAAGCTTTTATTGCATGAAGACTCTGCTCCCATGTCAGCCTGTACTGGTTCTTTCTCACGATCACAAGGGCTACCCTGTGCTCACAAGCTGAAGGGTTTATTAGTTCGAGACCAGGCACTACAACTCGAAGATTTCCATCCGCACTGGCACTTGACTCGGAAAGATAATCGGCGACCCCTCTTAGAACCCCGCCAGCGAGTTGATCCAGTGGCTGCGAGTTCGTCTTTGCCGTTATCTAGTGTGAGAAGAGAACTTAGTGGTTTCGAAGTCATCGAAAACGCAAGGCCGATACGAAACCCTCCTTTGTGCAGCAAATGTCATATACTAGGTCACACAAGGAACTTGAAGGAGTGTCCAATACGATACTTAGAACTAAGAGCATTGCCAGTCGTATCTTCAGACCAGCCGCAGACGTATTCAGAAAACTTTCAGTGGATACCCTTTGCGGTCCCGGAGGAGCCAAGGCCACCAGCGATGGAAACGCTCGACGAAATACAGTGGCAACCAATCACGACTTTGGAAAATTTCGAGTTTGAGCCTGAATTAACTTGTCAAGATCTGCCATGCCAGTTGACCATCGAAACAGAGCAGGTGGACCGACACATAACGACTCCAGAACCTCGGCATCTATCACCTGCACCATCTATGTATACACCGCCGGTGTCTTCACAGTTAACTTCGGGAGACCCAGCTTCAGACCCAACTACACATCTAAGGTATGACGATCCACGAGCCATCCACCAGAGATACGTCAAGTCAAGAGAGGACTGGTATAAGGCTCAACCCCCGGGAACCTGGCTTGGTAATCGCCAGTATCGAAAAGCAATGGGCTTGCCTTTAGGATACCCAAAAGCAAGCTACAGCTGGTGCCTTGATTATAAGCAGATGGGGAGGTACTGCAAAACCTCGACGGGTCTGAGAGAGTGGACTAAAGAAGAGATGATGGCTTACTTAGACTGGGACAAAGCAGAGACTGATCGCATGGAAGCACGAGTAGCTGAGGAGACCGAGAACGGACGACTGTTTACAAGCAGAAGAGGCATGGGCGAGCTTTGGGAGATGGCTCAGCGAGATATCGATGAACAAGAAGCCTTGTATTCTGCCGCGGAACAGGAAGAAAGTTGTATTGTAGTTCAGCCGTAGTTCTAGTAGAGTTTATTAGAGTGGATGTATCACTTGAATACATCAAGGCTGTTCAAATCAAAGTCATCGACTTGCTTTGAAAAAAACATAGCAGGTTAATGGGACTTCAAGTAAAACCACTCGAGATAGTGGAATTGCACAGCGGGAGGCAATCCGATAGCGGAGAGGGCTAGACTGAATATGGCAATTGGGACGGGACCCGTCCCATTTTAGAAGGACGGGTACCCGTCCGCCTATTAGCCGCCCAATCTAAAGGCAAGATGTCGCAGGGTAGGCATCAGTAATCTAGCTATGCTTTAAGTAACTCTGCGGGATGGAATACCCCGCACAAGAGATAACTTAAGACATCAATCAACACATTTGCTGCTGCTCATCATATTCACTCTAACCCTTTAAGCACGCTCAGTGCGACACGTAGTGATAAGTTTGTAACGCTTGAGGTAAAGGGTAAACACGGTTCACCTACGTCACGTGTGTTGGCGTGGCCCGCTAACCAGCCAGGTTCCGGGTAAGCTGTGAAAGCGCGGTTCAGTCTGGCAGCATGGACCTTGGATCTCATATCACGTATCAGATATATCAAATGTTATTTCAAATCCAGGATTTTAAATTTGTTTGATTGAAATAAGATTTTGGCATACTTGATTGATTTGTTTGGCAATTTGTTTGATTGGATTTGATCTGTAGGCTGCGCTGAGCCAAGCACCAAAGTGTTCGGCGAAGTGGGGCGCTGCGGATTAATATTTAGGGCGCTTCGGCTGTCGGCCAAACCCCGGCATGGCTGCTGTTGGATAGCGGCTAAAACTGAGTAGGGGTAGAACCTGAACCTGAAGCCAATGATTCACCACCGGGCCGTGACCTTCGAGGCCAAATGCCGACGATACGGTTCATCTAAGCTCCACAATCGGCTAATGCCCAAAATGCACAATTAACAGTTAATCATGATACTATCTCTCGAAATTTAGTGGAAATCTACCTCGGCTCTCCATCGCGATACCGCCAAACATCCTTTCTCTGATCCATAAACTAAGCCGCACGATGGCCAGAAAGAGAACGGGAAGGGGCCAGTCGCGCTTCGACCAGCTCTCACGCATTTTCAAGGCAAAGGCGATTACAGATAGTGCCTTAACCCAAAAGCAATCGAATTTCAGGGGCAAACGTAGCTTTCCTACCGATGTCAGCCCCCTTCTGGTGTTAGCGTCCTTAAATGCAACCGAGTCTGCCATTTCCCATTTTATGATACAGAGGATAGACGAGCAGACTGAGGCTGCGCGCGATATGTCAATGCGAGGCGAGTCGACAGAGGTTGCCCAGCCCTCAAGATTCGGCCCTGACGTCACTTGCTTTGCGCTGAGGCACCATAACCTCAACGGTGGAGTTCAGTCGATGTTGAAGGGCGAGATAGAGGGCGCAATGGACCGCAAGCATTTAGAAAGCAAGAAACAACAAACGAATTTAGTTAAGCGAAAGGACCCAACCAAGCCAGAGGGTCTGGGGGAGCCAGTTGACGCAGGCAATACAGCTGAACTGGCTGAGTCCGAGGAGCAACGAGATGATGCAGAAGAGCCGAGATACGAAGTCGAAGAAATCATCAGTCACCGCATCCAAAACAAAACCGAGATCGAGCTCGAGGCCAGATGGAATGGCTGCTCCAAGCCCACATTTGTCGATGAGCGTACAATTCAACAAGACTACCCACTTGTGCTCTACGATTACTGGGAACTCAGGGGCGGCCGCGAAGAAGCAACAGGAATAAATTTGTTTCACGTTTTTCAAATCCGCCGGTGGAAGGTCAAGGACGAGAAATTGCAATTACTGGTACAGTGGGTTGGATACCCACCTAAGGATTCAACATGGGAGCTTGCTTGGAGGGTGGAGAAATTTGCGACAGAGATGCATGGGGCATATTTAATGACCCACAGGGCTGCGAGATCTGCTTGGGAGAAAGAGGAAAGTAAGACGCAGATTTGAGGTACCTGCTGTTTGGTAGCCATGATCCTTGCGTAGATATCATACTTACGTTATAGGAAGTTAGTGGCATTGTACAATACCAAACAGTAGGACAGCAAATGTCGCCTGAGAATTGCAACTAGGCAAGCCCCCATCGATAAAAGTTAAGCCAGTCTGTTGGCTACGTCACACTTCACTTAAAAGGGCCTCAAGATCATTAGCATTGGATGGGTTGCAGCTTGCCAGGTCGTTCCCACGAGAGGAGTTCGGCCATCTGTATCAGCGGTATTGACGGCAGGCCCCTTCGAGGAGAAGTTCGACAATTTCAGGGAATCTTTCGCAGGCAGCCAAGTGCAAAACGGTTGTACCCGAAGGACGAGGAAATAAGGTTGCATCCGTTTGTTCCCCATACCCCCAAGAAAGATTGTAGGATTGAACCCCGTTCAAAAAGAGACCTCGTAATTGAGTACCAGTATTGTTGTCAAGGAATCGGCGAACAATTTCGAAGTGGTCCTGCACCATGAAGCTGACAGTGAAGGCGATTTCTAGGGCTTAGTCTCCTCCCAGATCTACGCACCGCGGCTTAGCATCAATGGCTTTTTGGAACCTCACTCTTAATGCATCGATCACTTTATCCGTGTTAAAGCAAAAACGGTTTGATTGTATTGTTGTTTTTTTCCAAGTTCCATGTGTCTGAGAGGAGCAGGGCTGCCGTCAGATCAGACTAGCAATCAGTTCAATCAGTTCAAATCAGATATTGAATTTTATCAGCTCAATCAACTCAGATCCAGACGTCTATCCTGTTGAAACAGTTTGGCTAAGGTGGTCCGACCTACTGGTGGCTGGGATGTGGATACTATGTAAGGAGCTGTGCTCCTCTCAGACATATGGAACTTAGAACTAACAACAACACAATGAACCTATTCGTTTTATCATATCCATCTGATATATCTGATATTTCTCGAAAAGCGAGCGGCTACCCTAGAACTGCCGGATCATCTATTTGTTCCGGCTCCGCAGAGGGAAGCTCTTTCTAAGAAGTAACGGAGTCACAGGGGTCAGCCGAGCTGATTGGCCCTGGACCCTTGCTCGCCTGGGTCTTGGCTAGAGGCAAATCAAAAGGCAGATTACCTCCTTTTCCTACCTTTCGCTCTAGTTCAGCATAGCCTTAGCCAGACAAACAAATCCACCCCTGGATCGTCAGAAACGTATCTTGGCTGTTCAATTTCAAGCCATCCACATCTGCTGCTCATGGCTTATGGCATATAATGTCCGAGACCGCTTTGAAAGGCAGCCTTGCCAGCAGCCCGTCGCCATCGCCGCCACCCACGTTTCCTTGTCTTGGGTCCCGACCCAAGAGCATTGCCAAGCAGTATGATGAAGCTTTAGCTTTGGCCTCGACTGCCGATTCTTCTGTTGACGACCTTTACAAAATTACCTGGGGCCAACGGCGTTTCGTCATTGCAAGCCTCTTAGGTAGGAGGAAGAGCAGAGGCCGGCGAAGTTGGATAGGAAGCCATGGCTGGTTCCTGACAGAATTGAAGAGAGACAATACATCTAGCGGAGATATCTGGTGTTGCTGGCTCTGTGATGATAAAGGCGCGCCGCGGTTTTTTAATGCTCAGTCGACATCCTCGGCACAAGCTCACCTTTACAAGTTAGCGCTCCTTCCCATTTCCAGGCTATCACTTACGGTTTCAGAGCTCACAGGATCACCGAGACCTTCGAAGCGGGCTCACCTGGCGATTCGTCGGTTCTCGATCTTCAAAAAAGCGCATCCAAGAAACGCCCAGCCCCTTCTTCCCTAGTTCTTCCCCGAGCGAAGATGGCACGGATCAGAGAACTCTCAGTTGGCTATATTGTTGATTCCAATCCTCCCTTTACTACTTTTGAGAGTACCTACCTACAGGAGCTGTTCCATCAGTTGGACTCTGATCTTCATATCCAGATACCCTGGGGTCGAACTACAGCAAAGAAAGACCTAGAGGACATACTCTCATTGAAGAAAGCGGCCGTCAAGGAGGAACTTGACGAGGCTGTTACACAGATACATATCAGCTTCGACCTCTGGACCTCTCCGAACAGACTAACTTTCATTTCGATCTTTGGTCACTTCATTGATCGGAGCAACTTATACCAAAGCCCGCTACTGGCTTTCAGGAGGCAGATCGGGTTTTGCTGGCGAGAATCTCGCATACACTGTAAGAAATGTTGTCCGTGATTGGGGGATTGATCGCAAGATTGGGGTCTCGATCTGTGACAATGCAGCTAGCAATGACGTTTGCTTGCGAAACTTCTACACGAACCTCGATGCCTCGATAACTCGAGCGGATGCGGAGGCACGAAGGATGCGATGTTTCGGGCATATCTTAAACCTTGTTGCCCAAGCTTTCCTCTATGGCGACGATGCCACTTCTTTTGAACTTCAATCTGAGGCTTATGGCATGCTGGAGCGGGTCGAGGAAGACCTCGAACACTGGCGAGCTAAGGGCCCAGTTGGGAAGCTTCATAATATCATCAAGTTCATCCGGGCCTCTCCGCAGCGCACTGAAGCATTCAAAGCACATGCTAGGGAGCAGGAAGAGGCAGACATTTATAAGCTTGCGGAAGAGTCAACAGCTGAGCTGGAAGTGATACAAAACAACGCTACGAGATGGAACTCGACCTACATGATGATCGAGCGCGCCTTGGTTAAGCTGTCTGAGCTCAATAGCTTCATCCAAGATTTAGGGCTGGAAGCAGATGCCTCAAAAAGGGTTCCCGCGGCCGATATCCTGACCTCCGATGACTGGAAGGTCCTTAGGGAAGTCAGTCATATCCTGGAGCCAATCTACAATATGACAATGAGAACACAAGGATGGGGTACAAGTGGAGGCCACGGCCGGCTCTGGGAGGTCATGACAGGGATGGAGTATATTCTGGAACATTTAGAAGATTGGAAGCTTCTCTACGAGGATGAAACTGCGAATCATGCTACAGAGGAAAGACGTAGAGCTCAGGGGGAGGAGCTTGAATCGGTTGCAGATACGAAGTCAATGTCTGCGCGGCTTTCTGTAGTCGGGCAAACTCGAGAGCGACCCTTGCGCCAGTCACAACTACCATCGCGACTCCAAGGGTTTGAGATCACGCCGTTACACCGCCGTCGCGAAACGGTTCTTTCGGCTTGTCCATCCACCAGCCCATTGTTTAACGAAGGTGCTCTTCCTGTACATTCTCGAGGAGACTACCTGCAGGACGATGCTCGCTCCGTAAGTAACATTGCCAGTATGGAGGGTCAAGAGCGTGCTAGTATCAGGGCAAGCATAAACGCTGCTTGGATTAAGCTGAACGAGTATTATACTCTTCTGGGGTGGTTGCCTCTGTTTGCGGCCTCTGTTGTTCTGAATCCGGACCTTGGCCTCCGGTGGTTGGAGACTAATTGGACTTCCCCAGAGCAGCTACAATGGCTTCGGGATGAAAAGGATGGCATCAAAGCCTACTTTGAGCGTTGGTACTCGAAAAACGACGATGATGCTTCTGAGAGCATTTTGGCCACCTCGTTGACGCCCCGACCTGAGCAAAGTAGGTTTGAGCAGTGGATGAAAAGTCGGCAGCCTAAGCTCTCGGCAACAGGCAGTGAGCTTGAACGATACTATAGGCTCGAGCCGGAACAGGTAGATGACCCTGTTGTTTGGTGGATTGATCATAGCAATGCTTTTCCGCGTTTAAGTAGATTTGCATTGGATGTCCTTGCAATCCCGGCCATGTCAACCGATTGTGAGAGAGCATTCAGTCTTGCGAAGCTTACAGTCATCTCACAGCGACATTCTCTGCTTGGATCGAGCATTGAGTCGGTCCAACTACTGAAGAACTGGATTAGGGGAGGGTGTGTTGGTCTGGGGGACCTTGATTGGGCAATAAGGCCAGTCAGAACCCAGGGGTAGGATCCTGAGGCTGGGGATAGCTTCACGTGACCTATTATATATCAGGTATCAATCAATCAATCAATCAATCAATCAATCAATCAATCAGATCAGATACAGAGGGCAAGCTATCAGTTCAGTTCAGATTTACGCCCTAATCTGATTTGATTGATCTGACGGCAGCCCTGTTGGCTACACTTGCACTCCGAATCTTTGGAACCATAGCCAATTCAGTTCCCTCCGAGAGATTATTCTCAGCGGTTAACTTCCTCCACAGCAAGGCACGCAACAGGCTCACACCAGCCAACGCTGACAAATTGACGCTCATCTACATGAACGAACAGGTGCTAGAGAGGCCAACGCAGTCTCAGAATCAACCACTTGTTCATCACAATGAGGTTGATTCTACGGCGGTCAGCTGGGAAGATTTGGCAGAAGACGGTTGGCTTACTCTCGAAGATACATATATGGAAATCCATTGTGCGTCGAGTCTGGAAGTTGACGCTGTTATCGGTGAGCTTACTCTCCAACCCGCCTCCGATGGGGAAGAGACAGTTGTGGACACATTTGAAGTCCAAGATGGGTCAGAGAGCGAAGGAACGGAGGAAATTTTGACCTAATTTGGCTTGGTTATTTGTATTATATGACCCTTGGGCAGCTTTATATATGGGGTAGTTATATTGTAATAAAAAGCGCGCTTTTTATTAGGAATAAAATGCAGCTTAATACACATGTGTATTATGCACGTGCCCATCCCTAGGCCCGACCGTTAGGCACAATACGGCACGTAGACAATCAGTTAGCGCCTATTTTAGGGGGTGCCAGGCAGCCTCACTGTTAGGGTTTTATTATGACCCTACTTTGTTCTCAACTGAACGGTTGACTACAATATGGCATGACCAAGACCTACTGACGCCTACACAACACGAAAAACCAAGCCAGCTTAAGTCGGTTTTCTTCCGCTTTTTCGCTGTCAGACCCTTCTGACCCATCTTCGTACTTAATTACAGTTGTTTCTTCGCCGTCAGAAGCGTATTGATGAGTTTACTCATCAATAACAGCCAGGGTTGGCGACCAATGGCGCAACGCCGCAATGATAGGCCTCGGCAGTGTTCCTGAGAGCCCTGGCAGCGAAGGGAAGACCAATAGCGCAATGTCGCATAATCTTTGCACTCCGCGTTCATTGCCTCGACGCCTGAGCCCAAACCCAGATGACGAGTTGGTACGGACATCGTGTATAAGAGGAGCATGTCTTCGCCCCTACTTCATCTGTTGCCTCCCTCTTCATTCCACACCAAAACCCTCCGCGCACCGATTGACGAAATCCCACTCTCTTCAGCCCAAATCTCTTTCTCAGTCCCGGAGGTCATCGTGGCTTTAGCCACGACCGTTCTGTCGCTCTTGGTCGCGTTTCTATCCTTCTTGGTAGCCAACACGAGCTTCCAACGGGCCCGGAACGACCGCCACTCGTCAACACGAGCTTAGTTCAGAGTCGCTCGAGGACCACAGAGATCGAGAATGAAGTTGTGCTTAGGTGGAGTTCCACGTGAGTGTGATGACGCCTAAGCATGTACAGGGTCGGCTGACTTAAGACACGATCAAAGTAATGCTATCAAATATTGTCATTTTGCCTTGCATTTGCAGCCAGTCAACTACAACAAGTGAAAAGATACCATGAGTTACTGGCAATTAGACCTTGGGAGTTTGGATAGGGCATAGGGCACTGGTTCTGTCACCAAAGGTTTTGGGCAGATTTGGGTTGAAAGGACTTAGAAAGGATAGATTTCAGAGGGTTTCATTACGTTTGGTTAACAGGGCCAGAGACATGTACTCTATTTGTTTTAATATACATTTCATCATCCAAGGCCTCAGTCATCTAGCTCAACTACTGAACAACTACTTGGTGACGGTGCATCTAGGCTGCGCTGGGATGACGCAGAATCAAACAGTCCCTTGCCAAACTTTTCCAACAAAAACTTCTGCACATCCTCATTCCCTCCATTTCCTATCACTAACCCCTCCGCGTCTCCATCAATCTTGAGGCCCTCAAGGCTCGTAGCTCTCGACAAAGCGACGTAGACCTGACCCTCGGCAAAAGCCCTAGACAAGTTGACGATGACGCGGTTCAGAGTCATGCCCTGGCTCATGTGAACGCTGATAGCCCATCCCGGCAGAAGCGGGATCTGCGTCCGGTGAAGCAGAGAATACGGCTCTTTGCCGTATGAGTTGACCATGCAGTTAGCAAAGATGGTACGTGTCTTGCCGTTTTGAAATTTCACCACCGGCCATTTCGTCGCCTTGAACTTGGCGATCTGGACTTCCCTGAGTTTCGCGTGCTCCCCGTTGATGATCTGCCAGGGCGGAGATATGTCATCCTTGCGTCTGGCCCTTGGCAAAACTTTGGGATCGTAGTCTTCAAACCCGCAGATTATGCCCTGGCTCCCGTTGCACAGCCCTGCCGAGATGCTCAGGTTGACCTGCAGCACGACCAGCATACCCACCCGCAGGATGACCTCTGGTTGCAACCGGTGGTCCCTGCAGGCGGCCAGTGTTCCGTCCGAGTTCCGCTCGTTGTAGCAGTGATCGGAATGGTCTGGTATGGTCTGGTATGGGGGGTCAAACCAAACCATACCAGATGCTTACATAATAACCGGTATGGTATTACCGGTAAGACCAATAATACCATTAAGGATGCCAAGACTTTTAAGTACGACGTCGAAAAACTATAGAAGGGCGAGAGAAAGTGTATTATACTACTAGCTAGTGACCCAATCGTCATCGTTCTCACTGTCCTCACTATCGTTGTTCTCCTCAACCCGGGGCTTTCCATACCAAGCCCGGAGACACTCACAGGCCTCTATAATATCCGCCTTCAGCCTACCACGGCGATCAACTATGGTAAGCTTTGCACTGCTGAAAAGGCGTTCACACTCATCTGACATGGGTGAGACCGCAAACAGATCCAGAGCGAAGCGAGCAAGATCTCTTTGGGAGTCATAACGGGATAGCCAGTATGCGATAGCCTCATCGCAACCTGCCTCGTCGTCATGAAGCCGGTCGGTGGAAATGTATTGTTCATACAAATCGGCTGCAGAGACCGGAGCGTCTATTCGAATGCGTTTGTGTTCCCTCTGGCGGTCAAATGCGGGGTCAGGATATCTCTCCTTTCTGACTAGTGGCGGCAGCATCTCAACGGCGTATCGTCCCTTATACTCTGTCTCCCAGAGCTGCTTCACCGCAGATTGTGCGTTATCAAACCACTCTTGTTTTTCTTTTCCTGCTTGGAGTACCCATTCTTGCCTGAACCATGCCCATTTTCGATATGGGTCCAGTATCTGAGCTGCATAGTACGCTGGTGGAAGGTCAGTATCTTCAGGGAATCGATTCTGCCAGTTCAGCTGCTGGTTGCTGTAATACTCCTCGCACTTTGACCACGCAGCATCTGCGCAACCCTGAAGATACTTCCATGTGAAATTATTGTCGTCTTCGGTATCGATTGTATCGTAGTGATCTTTTGTTTCATTTATTTCTCGAAGAAGGCAGTCCAGAGTTGAAAACCAGTCGGCGAGGGATGTTTTTTTCCCCTCAGAGAGCAAAGTTGCGGCGTAGAAGTCCTTCAGAGCAAGCTCACTCTTTTCAAGCTCGAACCAGTGCTGTCCATCAAGTTTGAAGTTCGCAATCCCATGAGAGCCTTTCCCAGGTACATGGCGAGCTGAAAAGATCTCCAAACGTTCACGAACATTCAACGCCCGCGTAATTGAATGAAACCACGAATTCCAGTGTGTCGAGTTGTTCTGGATAAGTTCGAGCCTATCGAATTCGGCGAGATCTCCGCCGACAATTATTGCAGTAAACTCCTCACGACGTTGCGGGGTAAGCCTAATGTATCGCACGAGGTTGTGAAGCCGACCCAAGCACCCAAATCGTTTCCAGAGCTCTTCCACCTTCGCATAGTCTCCGCGTTGATAGTGTTTTTCGAGCTTTGCTAGATACCTTTCGCAGTCCCGGCCCATAAGGAATGCCTGGCAGCAGAGATTAATAATATGGCCCAAGCAATGAAGCCGGCGATGGCGGCGTTGCTTGGGCGTCATCCATGGGCAGAGCTCCTTGAGTATGAACTCAACAGCGGTATCATTCGACGAGGCGTTATCCAGCATGAAGTATCCGATCTGATCTCCGCCAACATCATATTCTCTTAACAATTCAAGAATCGCTGACCCAATATTCTCGCCAGTGTGTTCGCCGTACACGCGTCGTATACCCAAAACGGTAGTTTGTCGCTTGCCGGCAGTGTCGATCCACATAGCGATAACCCCAAGAACAGCGTAAGGGTTTGGAGAAGTCCAAAGATCAAAGGAAATGGAGATTCTACTCCTCGCCTGCCGGAGGTCCTCCCTGAGCCGTTGCTTTTTCGACCTAAAGGCATCCATAACCCAACTTCGGATAGTTTTCGTTGCTTTTGGGAGATGACTGAGAAGCGCCGGGTTTAAAAAGAATAATAGCTCGCGGAAATACTGGTTTTCAAATTGGAAGAAAGCGATGTGGCAATACACGATCCAACGAACCAGGAGTTCTTTGAACTTTTCAATTGTCTTTCCAGAAGAAGGTATTAGTCGCAGCCGCGCTCCTCTGCTGCTCCAGTACAGACTTCCGTGTCCGACTACGTTTCTTGATACCACTCTGAGGGTCGATCTGATGCTTCTGTTCAAGATGGTTTCTCACTCCAGACGTGCCATTGATAATAAATAGCTCTTGCTTGTGCTTTCCGGCTGCACACTCGTGGCAGTAATACATCTGTCTCGGATGTAGCAAGACCATACTTCCATACATGTGATGAGCCCAGACGGGCTGCTTTCTTTGTGGTCTTTTCGCGATTCAAGTACGTGATATTGTCTTGTACAAATTCGTCTGGAGGCTCGGGATACTGAAGGGCAGCAGGTGATGGCGTCGAGACAGGTAGTGTGGGAGCAGGCGAACGTGTAGGAGTCTTGAAGGATAATGGCGTTGAGCTCGTAGCCAGAGAGGACGGCGAGGTTGGAACTGGAGATTCCATATGTGATACCTCAATACCGTAAATAGGTCAACTACGTGTTGTAGGATTGTAATTTTAAGCCGAGAAAATTCTTGACCTTGAGGCGCTAGCCAGTTTGGTCCATAACCCAGCCGCCTAGCGCCACCAACTCAGCCTATTTTTAGCCCATTTTAGCCTTACTGGTATGACTTGGTATACCGGTAATACCATGGTATTGAGATTTCTTCAAACCATACCAAGTCTTGGCGGTATTTACCATACCAATACCAACTCATACCAGACCATTCCGATCACTGCGTTGTAGTGATATAGGTGCTCGTGTTTTGGGTTCCATTCGAACTCGTCTATCGCCTGGTAGTCGACTGTGGGCGTCTTTAGTTTGTTGAAGTTCTCCCGGTTCACCTTGTTGACCTCATGCTTCATGCAGAGCAGTTGGGCTGCCCCGCCGACCTTGCAGGGATGGTCCATGAGGGTCTTTGTCTCGTCTCGTGAAAAGGGAATGCCAAGTCGGCATTTCTGCAGCATTTGAATGAAGGTCTGGTCCTTCTGGCGATGGATCTCTCGGAGGTGGACGTGCTCAAATTTGGCCTTCTTCCAGGCCATGCTCTTGAATGCCCATTTGTCCGTCTCTTCGAATGGGCCGTGACATTCGTCGCAATTGAACTCGGTATCGTCATCGTTAGGGAGCATCTCTCCTCCGCACAAGTAGCAGAATTGGAACGGCTTCACTGGCGGTAGCTGGCAGAAGTCGCCCGTTACGATCAACTGCAGGCCTCCAAATGGGGGCGGGTCTCTCTCCATCCTGCCCTCGTAGTCATTCCAGCACCTAACGGCCGTGATGCAGTGGTTCATGCGCTCGAGGTGGTGGTTCTCGACCATGCTGATCTCGTCAATGATGAGCACGTCCGTGCCCTTGATGCGCTTCCTGATGTGCTTGCGGAAGCCTTCCTTGATGAGCCTATTGAGGTCGTACTTGAAGTGATCGGGTGTCCAGCCCATGTACGACCACGTCGACATGCCGTTGACCTGCAGGGCGGCTCGTCCAGTGGGTGCAACAATATTGACGATCTTGCCCATGCCTTCCAGCTTCTTGACGACGGCCTTGAGGACAGTGGATTTGCCGCAGCCGGCAGAGCCGGTGTAGAACACGTTGCGGCCGCGCAGGATTAGATCGACGACATCTTGCTGCTCCTTACACAGCGTCGGCTCGGTATCCGGCTTGTCCATGGGATTCGCCGAAATTCCTTGGACGCGAGGTTTTGCTTGAGACGGTGACTCATCTTCCTCGTCATCGCTGAGGGATGAGATTGACAGGAAGCCATCGTCATCACGCTCAATCTGATCGGGTAACTGGGATCGTTGCGCTTTGGGGGTGGGCTCACTGTCCGAGTCTGAATCGGATGAGACGTCGATGATAGCCTCGGGCAGCGGACGAGACGGCGTCATGCTGGCTCCATAAGGTCGCTTCCTCTTGGTGCCAGCCATGCTTGAGCGGGGGAAGGGAGTCGCGGGCGTGATGGGCGCTTGTGGTGAGAAATGGATTTCATCCTTGGCGAAAGACAATGAGGGGATCCTGGGGCTGGGAGTTGGTTGTGCCATGGCCACTGGAGGCGGTGGTGGCCGTCATGTACTGAGGCCCATGAGCAGTACCGAGAGCAGCGAGAGGGAGGAAACTGTTGGACGTTAGATACCATACAAGCACGGCCCCTGGAATGGCATGTGGATATGGGATAGGGTACCTGGCCGTCAATTGAATCGAGATTGTCGGACAGATGAGGTCATTGCATAGCCAACGTTGCTGGTGCGCAACCGGAGACGCGATGCGGGCTCCCTTGAGGCCTTGACGCGTTAAATGGTCACGTGAACAAATAGTTGGATCAGGTTTACCTCAGCAGCGCTCAGGCCCCGGTAGCAGCCCCGGTCGCGGTCGGCGGGGGGGATTGTGGGGGGGCCTTCCTGGATCAGCCGGTAGCGTTAGGCGCCACGCCTCGCGCTTGGACCACCTGAGCTCGCTTAATTCTCGACCTTTCGCATTCTCCATTCTTCTCCCAAACCTCTGCACTTGTATTCGAGTAAGTGTTCAAGCTCAACAACGTTATGTGTCTCGCGTCAACTGACATTTCATAGAAACTGTCTAAGCTTTGAGAATACCACCATCAACATGAATGCAGCAAGCAACGACTCAGAGGCGGCCGAGATTGATGAAAGTCTTGTGCCCATCATCGAGGCGATACTGCAACGACATCGCGCGGTCACCCTCGACACAATAACCGATATCCTGCAAGACGAAGAGCCTCTCCATGAAGATTGGGACCAGGCCGCAGAAGATATGATCGAGGACCAGTGGCAAAAGTCGGAACGCAAGAAGTCATCTGATCACGTTGGTACGCGGAGAACCAATGATGACCCTTTGCGAGAACTCTGGCGTGTCTGTGTCCGGTTCTTTAGGCAAGCTCCCCCGATCTTGCTCTCGTCGTACAATCGGTTGCAGTTTGTTCCAAAGAGGAACAGAAGCATCCTTTCATATCACCTTTTCACCAACGAAGGCTGCAAGGCCATTTCAGACCTCGTCGTTCACACAGTCTGGCAGCAGGACCACCGCCCATTCGTCCATACTCTGATATATGCCGCCAATTGTCGCGTTGGCGGCAGGACCAACTTTCGCTGGCTTCCCTTTCCTGACGCGCCTTGCCCAGTTCTACGGTCACTAAGTGCAACACTGCAGTCATTCGACGACGACGAGCTGCCGAAAACGATACACAAGCTCCACATTGACATAAGGAACGCCGCCATCGAAGAGAGGGAGGAGCCCAGTGTCTTTTCCGACTTGATGTACGGTATTGGTGAGAGCACCACCGTCGAGAAGTTCCCATCGAAGCATGAGCTGGACCTGTTACGACTCAACATCATTCCATTTCGAATAACAGATGTGGAGTGTATCCAGAAGACGATCGACGCGTTTGCCTATGGCGATGAGCGCGTGATCTATTCCGTGAAAGCCGTAGCCGATGCTTTCAGGCTGTTGAAGAGGGACGAAGTGTCCACCAGGGGCGAGGTGCCCACCAGGGACCAACTTCGTGAGCTTGATGCTCGAGCATGCAAACAGATGCTCAGGATCGTTGCCAGGCCCGGTATCCACGGTACTGTGACTCTCTCTCCTGACTAGTTCCCAGACAGAGAGCAGCCAGCCAGCCGATCAGGCCCATCCACGCGAGACACCGAACGAGTGGCTAGTCGATCTCGCAGCCCTCGCCCGTCTCCTGATATTTCTGATACGATTATTCGATCCCGCCACCGATCACATTCCGACAGAGACTCGCCTCCTATCTCTCCCCAGAGATCGGTCAGACCGCGCCGTGGACAAGCCACTTCTTCTGCTCAAGTTGCCCGGTACAGCACTTCCTCCCGTTCCACCGAAATCTCCCATCGAAGGAGTCAACGCGATCCCAGTACATTGATGGAGCAGTTTGCGTCGGCTGGACCTGGTTCCATTCAACACGAACGGGACCGCGCCCCTCATATGGGAGCCCAAGATCGTTTTATCGAGGAGCTGAGATCCAGCGTTGAGTCTCAGAAGACTGAGATTCAGAACCTGTCTAAACGGTTGACTGAGACAGACGGCAAGGTTGAGAGGCATGAGAGTCTCATCAGAAGTCTTCAGGAAGAGAACCGGGTCCTCAAGCAGCAACTGACTCGGTATGTCACCGGCACTGAGAGCGACTCCCCTTCACAACACAGCGAAGCGTAATGCATGCACTCTCTCGTTGGGCCATCTGTATCTAGGCAAGCTGGTACGCGGGATTTAACTCTAGAGGGGCATCACTGAGAGACTGCTGCAGATGATTCCTAGTCCGGGGATGGAGGTTCAGATGGGAAGAACAAAACGGACAACAGAGTTACTTCAATTGAACAGAATCTCTTGGGCAACAACATTGTGAAGTAGACTTGCCGTAGACATTCGCGTGACTGAATTGTCAAACTTTCACTCGTCTTGCTGATTATACCTCAAGCACATGGTGGTGAACTGGCGACGGAATTAGCCGAGTTTGGTCTTGAGCTTGTCGTCGAGCTTCTCGGTTACGACATCTCCGATCCTGAGCAGAAGGAGAGCTTGCTGGCCCTTTGAGGAGTACCAATGTACCATCAGCTCAATCTACAACTCAGATCTTTGTCGGAATTGCAGAGGAAGATCTTTGGACAGCGTGCCTGGGTTTCTTTGATGATGCTCGTCTGCATCCTACTCGGGGTTTTGCGTCTCACTTCCCGTCAGCCGAGTTCCTTGAGAATGAATCTGACAAGATGGTTTGGTTCGAACGCTGGGAACACAACTCTGGCCGCATCAGAGTCCTGTGTCGCTCTCAAAAGTGGCACGATGACTACAAGAAGGAGATGGACTCGGGCGCTTGAAGGACATCAATTACCAGCGAAAGAAGGAGATACCTACAAGAGCTTTAAGAGAAAACTGTAAACTAATTGTACATTTTTGGTCGTCGTAGGGATGTGAGGGATTCTAGTGTGCCTCTACCGTCACTCTCAATCCGTTCTTTGTTTGTGCTTTGGATACAACCCTCAAACCTTCAGGACGTGTCTTGATCCAACCTAACCTGAATTCAAGCTCGAAATCGGGTAGATTGTATTCTTTCACCATGTGTCGTGGCGATTCACGGTTCCGTTTCCCGCCAGCATTCCCGAGAAGCTGAAGCCCCAGAACCACCGCTAACCTCTACTGAAGAATGGTGAAGACAAGAACACCGGCCCAGGCTCACAACTTTGCTACCAGCGGTTGGTTGCTTTCGAATTGTATGTCGAAGCTGGAAACTGATACTTTAGCTTCGAACCAACTTTTGATAAGACCTCATGTTCTTTGTATCTCTTCAGCAAACTGGGATCCGAAAGGTCTTGCGGCTGGTTGATGATTAATGAAAAGGCCAGGGTGGCAACGAGGCTGTAATCAATTATTTCTCTCAGTATGTGATCTGCAATACCCTTACCGCTCATCCTTGCAATCCATGAAACCTCGGCGAAGTGCTCAGGGTTCTCACTGTGAGGTGACTTGTCAACAAGTTTGGGGAAATTCTCCCGCTGCTTCAACGATTTCATGCTTTTCGGCCTCGCATACAAAGGTGAGTCGTTCCTTTTTGGATGAAGGGGAGCTACCGGGATCGTTTGATGAACCTGCGGTCAATTGTCAGAGAAAGATCATATGGGGCTGAGCCAGAACCAACCTCGTCGCCAGTAGAGTTGAGTTGCGACCACGTATCTTGTCCCACTGTTTTCCAGCCCCGATTACAACCTTGCCGATGAATGATCCCTTTGACAGGCGAAGGACGTCAGGGGCGCCGCCTGGAGGAGGATGTTGGTGAGAGTCATTGGATGCGTATCGATTACCACGATTATCGATGTCGTTTTCAGAAGACGTCATATCGAGTGAGGGAATGTCAAAAGAAATGTTGCTTTAGAGAAAGATTGGCTGTCGCCGAGACTCTTGGCGATGGTTTATGGAGGATTTGTATTAGGGCCGTGCTCGAGGTAGATTCTACCTGCGCGACCCGCTTTTTCTTGGCCTCACCTCTTCACCAAAGCAGCGAGTTCATCCACCTAAAAATTTCTCAATCTATCAACATGAACCCACACATCAAGGAAGCTCAAAGCCGACGCCCGAGGAGCAGCGACGAGTAAGTGAACATTCGCTAGCACATTCCACTTTACTCATAGGGTCAGGATGGATGAGCTCCAGAACGGCGCCCCTGAATTCGAAGACATACCGTCAGCGGACATGTGTTGGTAAGTAAGCTTCTTATTGATCCTGTGGAAGTTACTGATGTCTCTAGGTTACCACACGCAAACATCCCAGAGGCCAATGCACGTCTGTCTTCGATCGGTACTGCGCGACCCCAGTCTATAGCAGCGCAGCCCCCAGATCAAATCCAATCAAACAAATTGCCAAACAAATCAATCAAATATGCCAAAATTTTATTTCAATCAAACAAATACAAAATCCTCGATTTGAAATAACATTTGATATATTTGATACACAATATGCCATCCAGCGTCCATGCTGCCAGACCGTTGACCGCGCTTTCACAGCTTACCCGGAACCTGGCTGGTGAGCGACCCCAGCCAATCAAAGTCATCCATCAAGCCTTCCATTAGTGAGCTACCCCAGTACCACGGTCAGGCTGGTGGGGGAGAAAGTAGCTCCTTAACTTTTACGTCCCGTCCTCGCGACATCAAGTCGCGTCGGTGCTAGTTTGTTTACCTTTCAACGCGTACCATTCCTCCCACGAGTCGACGCCTAACCCGATGGAATCCGACGACATCATGCTTCCTTCGCCTCCACCCTCTGCCTTTTCTTTTCTTCGACCACCGAGGAATTTGGCGAGTCAATTCGAGCTGACGACGCAGTCGGCATTGCCAGACCACCCTACTGTTGCAGATCTTCCGCGAGCAGTGTGGAGGAACAAACGATATGTTTTGGAAGAGTCCTTGTCCCGGAAGGGCTCGAAGGGCCGGAAGAGCTGGATCAAGCGCCATGGATTTTTTCTTGTTGAGATCGACACTAACGACAGTCCTTTGAGTCCTTACTGGGCCTGTCGTTTGTGTGACGCGAAGGGTCAGCCTGAGTTCTTCGCCGCTGCTGCTACGAGTTCGGCAGCGGACCATCTCCGCAAGTATGTGAATGTGAATGTGACGTCGCGAGCTTGAGCACTATTGACCAACGCCAGGTCTCACAGGATTTTCGAGAGCAGTCAAGCAGCTGATCCAGATCTGTCAACCGATGAATCTGAACGGCCTAAGCGACGACGCTTGCAGTACAGCGCCGTGCCGCGTGCTAGAGTCAAGATGATCCGAGAACTGAGCCTGGGACTTCTGATCAACACCAATGTTCCTTTTTCCTTCTTCAGCGATACATTCTTTCAGCAGCTCGCTTGGCAGCTTGACCCTCACCTAGCTGACCAGATACCATGGAGCCGGCAATCGATGGGCCGTTTGCTGGATGACACGTACAAGTCTAAGAAAGATGAGATCAAGCAGGAGCTCTCAGATGCCCTTACTAAAATCCATCTGGGGTTCGACCTGTGGACATCGCCTAATCGGCATGCTGTTATGGCAGTCACAGCTCATTTTCTTGACCGCCAGGGCAAGCACCAGTCGCGCCTATTGGCACTCCGTCGCCAGCTAGGGTGTCATAGCGGAGAAAGTCTTGCGGTGACGCTCGGGCAAGTTGTGCGAGAATGGAAGATAGAGGACCGAGTCGGAACCGTGATCTCGGACAACGCATCTTCAAACGACAGCTGTCTCGTGAACTTTTACGGAGATCTCGACGCAGAGATGAGTCTGGCGGACGTTCGGGCCAGACGTATGCGCTGCTATGGGCATATCCTGAACCTGGTTGCTCGCGCCTTTCTCTACGGCGAAGATTTCGAGTCTTTCGAGGCCGAATCGCAGGTATTTGATCTTCTCGGCCGGCGCGAGGATGACCTACGACACTGGAGAAAGAAAGGGCCGGTGGGAAAGCTCCACAATGTTGTCAAATTCATCAGATCTTCCCCTCAGAGGTGTGAGCTCTTCAAAAGGATCTCACGCGAGAACGACGAAGCACAAGAATACCTCTTGGCGAGTGAGTCGACGGCAGAGCTAGAGGTCGTAATGAATAACGATACGAGATGGAACTCCACTTATCTCATGATCTCTCGAGCGCTCGTCAAGCAGGGAGACATCAGGGCGTTCTTGGTCCACCCAGAAGTGGAGAAATGGCTACCGGAGGCCGACATGCTGAAGGGAGATGACTGGAGACTGTTGGCAGAAATCAAACTTATTCTTGAGCCATTCTATCTACAGACTATGAGAACGCAGGGCTGGGGCAGCGAAGGAGGTAACGGACGGCTCTGGGAAGTGATGACGGGTATGGAGTACTTGCTGGAACACCTAGAGGATCGGAAGCTGTTCCATCATGCCGTTCCAGACGAGGCAGGGGGGCAGGACACCAACTCGCAGGCCGAGCTGGCTCGAGGGCGACCAGACCGTAACCGGCAGCTTCCTGCTCGATTTAGGGATTGCGAGACGGATATCCATCCGCGAAAGTCCAGGCAAGGCCCCTTGTCAGATCGTGGCTCGAGACAATGCGATGATGGATCAGGCAAGCCATCAGGATCATTAGGAATCGATGACATGGGAAAGGATCACCGACACTATTTAAGACTGTCCATCATGACTGCCTGGCAGAAACTAAACGAGTACTACACCAAGCTTGGAGACTCACCGTTGTTCGCTGCATCCATCATCCTCCACCCATCACTCGGCATGAACTATCTGGAGGTGAACTGGGCGTCGGAAGAGCAGCTTGTGTGGGTGAGGGATGCCAAAATTGGACTGTCTGACTACTTGGACCGTTGGTACCACTGCAACCGGCCGGTGGATGAGCAGCAGAAGATGATCATGGACACATCGACATCCTTAAGCGTACCAAGGACGACAACTGAAGTTAGCGTGTTCAAGCAATGGATTAAAAGCAGGACAGCGAAGACCACGGTGATGGGAAGCGAGCTTGAGCGGTATCTGCGGCTAGAGCCGCAAGAGACTGAGGATCCAATCGAGTGGTGGATGGCTCACCAGGGACAATTCCCGATGATCAGCCAATTGGCTCTCGATATACTCGCGATACCGGCGATGGCGACTGATTGCGAGAGGTCGTTCAGCCTAGCCAAGCTAACGCTGACGACGCAGAGGCTTTCGATGACGACGGAAACGCTGGAGAAGTTACAATGCCTTAAGAACTGGGTCAGACATGGTGCGGTGAAGCTAGGGGCGACAATAGGTGGGGGGGAGGAGGTCCAATGGGAGATTGGAGATGTTAGCATGGAAGCATAGAGAGTCAGATTTGAAATATTTGAAATATTTGAATAAATATTTCAAACAACAAATCCAGTCTTGAGAGTTATCAAATATCTCAAATATGACCCCGGATTTGATTTGTTTGATTTGAGGGCAGCGCTGGTCTATAGCTCGCCTAGTTACGTTGCTGAAGGCCGAGAAGGACCACGAAGTTCGTGAGAAGAAACTCATCCTCGAAAAGGGAAGGCTGGAGGCTGATAATGCTGCACTGGTTGCAGAAGTAAAGAGGTTGAGAGCTAAAAAGGCTCAGGATGATCGGGAGAAGCGGCGCTTGCAAAACAAGTATCAGGTGCTGGAAGCCGATCTCCGTTACAAAGATGATCTTATTGATCGGCTGAAAGACATTCTTCGAAAGGAGCATCTATTGTGATCTTCCTAAAGTGGCTATTGGTGTTTAATGCAGCTCGATAGGTAGAAGCATATGTCGTGAGCCAGCTCTTGATTACCATCATTCTAGCCCTGCTGAAAAGTGAACATCTTGAACAGCATATTAGATCTCCAAAGCTCTGTTTGGAGTCCTGACCATGTCAAACTCCACGGATGCTTTTGCCTGTTCCGCTGATCAATGTCCCTGGTGGTGCTTACGTCCTTTGGTATAGCCTTTGTATGAGCTGAACATACATCGATCTATAGTGCCTTTTATCTTGACTTTTGAATCACTTTATTGATTCCATCACCCAAACATGTGGTTTTCACGCCAGTACATAACGCTAGACAGCATGTTTTCGATTATTAGAATACGTCCAGACTAACTTCCAAGGTCTGTTCGCCTGGTACGCCGCTATACATACATGACTCAATTTTACTATCTTTCGGAATCACAGACGTGGTAGGTAGTCAACTTAAGACAGCAACCACCCAGGGTCTGTCGCTAGGACTACAGTAACTCTTCCATCCCATCGACTCCTCCTCCAATCAACTCTTTCCATCCTCGAGTACGGGTCCTCCCCCAATGAGAGTTGGCTCAGTGACTAGAGTTGCCACCATAGGTCGGGTTCATCAAGCACACTTTCCGACGCAGTGTTGGGTTTCCCAAAAGGCATCGTGAATGGCAGATTGCTCTGTGAGGGAGTGGGTGCTTGGATACTCTGCTTTATCTGACGTAGTTTGGATTGCATGGTAAGCATGAGATCGTCCTGTCGTCTTTGACCTTCTCGCAGCTCTCGAATTTCCTTCCTCAGCTCTGAGATCTCTGACAGTAGTTCTCTCTCTCGGTGGGAAGTGTGAATTGGTAGTTCAACACGTTCGGGCACAGCTGATTCATGACTAAATGCCTCTGAACCGTCGGTAGCTGGTAGGTAGCCGCCGAACTCATTCTCATAACTGCCATCGAAGCCACCTTCAACTTCATCTTCTTCTTCACTGGCTGGGGGGAGGCCCGGGCTTGCGATTAGATCTCGTTGAAGGAGAGTGTTCTGCTCGGAGACAGCGCCTTCGGAGTGAGAACGACTGGCATCGACCGCATGGGACTGAGCCCCTCGACCTGAGATTTTGAGATGTCGGAAGACGTTCTTCCAAGAAATCTCAAACACAAGAGGGAGCTGCTTCATCCCAGGTAGGTTTTGACCAGAAACCTCCGCGTTCCAACCCATCAAAGCATCCTTAACACTGTAGTTGCACTCGGGCCGCAAATTCGTAGCATCAACGGCTTCGGTAAGGAGTCTCAAATCCGAGAGGGTGACTGGCAGAACCGGAAATCCAAAGGGACTCTGGAAGTCGTCGTCGGGCTCGGCAGCAGTTTGTTGAGAGGCGAGCTCACCTACGTTCAAGAACAGATCAGACCATTCGCTAGTCGACTCGCCACGTTGAGAGGCGCGCTCCCTTGCTGATTTGTGCATGTCGTGGTAGGAACTCGGCAATGCTTGACCGTTCTCGCTGCAGCGCTGAACTTGTTCGTAGACAGAGTCTAAAGCTGGGCAGGACTTGTTGAGACTACCGCCCCAGAGACGGCGATCATCAAGGCGACAGATAACCGTCCATGCTAGGGCAGCGACCAAGAGCCCCGTGTTTGCTTCCCACACCGGATGTACCATGAGAGCTGTCAGGTCATCACAGAACAACTTGGAGTAGACCCATTTGTTACCCATGCCGTTAGATGATACTGGCTGGTAGCAAAGTCTGTGGTACGGAGAGAGGATTGTGATCGGTGTTGTCTGGTACAGTCGCAGGCAGACCTTGAACAGTGTCAATAACGAACCATGTTGTGCTGGCTTGAACACCATGGAGTTTGCCTTTTGAGCAGACTGATCCCATTCCTCATCGATCGCTTCATCATCTTCAGGATCCCACTGAGCGTCTACCTGCAGAAGAAGGTCACGATATGAACCATCCAGAGGGGGGTTCTCAGTCAACATTCTCCGGGCTTGAATTCGGTTGATGGCATTCTCTGGGGTATTGGCAGCAAGTTCTGACTTTGACGGTCGTCCATCAACGATCACGGACACATGTCATTTGTGATGCATTTCGAGCTCCAATTGGATCGCTGAGTGAATCAATATTGACCATCTGACTGTAGTACTCATGTGACGCTTGGTATTTCGTCATCATCAGAGCGCTTCCGCCTACTTCGGTACTTGGACTTGGATCGTGGAACGTGAGAGGCACCTGAGTCTAGGCCCCTGGAGACTGTCATTGAAGACAAAGACGCCGACTGCGAAATATTAGGTCAGCATGGTGATTCCAGCGCTTCCTTGTCACCGCGACCCATTCGCAACCATGGCGAGAATTCTCTACTCGATACGTGCTCTAGACTGAACCACTACATGGCTCGTATCCATTGCGCAAACAGGTGTACAAGGCTTGATCGGCTGGTTATCGCGTAAAGTGGTGGAGACGGTACTCTGTGGGCAACAGGTTTCCCTGCATCGGTCAAAGACCTGGGCGTTGAGGAGCCAGGATTTTGCTTTATGATTCGGTGTCGTGGATTTGTATTATGGTTGCTGTGAGCTACCACTAGCTGCGATTGCCTAGATTGGCTGAGTCGCTGCCAGACAGCCGAATGTTGTTTCTGAAGGGGTGTTGTGGACTCATGAGAGCTCTGCAGGAGATGCGGGATAGACCCAGACAGTTTCCCTCGAGACGGCGACTTATCGGATACTGGCCTTCCACGGTATTTTAATTGTCATCTTGAAATAGCCTCCCGCTTGTAGAAGACGTTGCCGTGTCCAGTAGCAATCGGATCTTGTCAGTCGGGGTTGTGTCATCCCCTCAAGTGCCCCGAAATGCTGACTACATGGATCATTGAAACTGTTATGTTGAAACCATCATGCGAGTGGTGAACTGGTCTCTGGCGGTATCTTCAGGCATAACCCGAGCAGAAGAATTGTCTATGGTCCTTGTTAAAGCAAAACTCGATGAGATATTCCAAGGATATACGGACCAAGAAAGGATGAGATTCGCAAGACTGCCCATCGAAAGTTCGAGAAGACCGTGGGAAGCGGCCACGAACTGTGACACCAATGGCCAGGGTGGTCATTCCAGGCGTTCATGCGAGTCGTACTCCGAAGAGCGCCTTCGTAATATTTAATCACCAACATCTTGCCTTTTCGGATCCACCTCCCTTACAAACAGGCCCGTGAAGAGCGCGACAGCGGAGGATGAAAGATTTGTAGTGGCGTAATGGTTGCAGTAAACTGGACATGAGAACGTGCCTAGTGAGTATGCCGTAGAGGGCATCACTGGTCAAGATTTAGGTTTGAATCCGATAAATTGAACCTGCTGATATGTTGACTGCCGAGGACGACAAATTCAGCAACCCATGCTTCATGTCGATTGGCTGACGGCATTTGACTCGTGGAGACCACCCGGAAAATGGCACTCTTGAGAGATATGTGGTTGTTCGAGAGACTGGGGTTCTAACACAGGGCGTAGCTCTTTACAACCGATCAAAGTCTGGCTTAGAATTCATATTGTCCTCTCTCTTGACACCGTCGATCAGGGGTGGCAAAATGGTTTAGTGATGGAGGCTTATTTGAGAGTGACAGGGTGCCTGAAGTGGGATATCTGCGTTTGCGTACAGGGTCAACATCGGACTGGCAGTGTTTGATGATGTCCAGACGAATCCGCAGCATAGGTCGTGTTTCGAGATGGTGAGGCTGGACGCCTACCAGACCGGGAAGTTGTTTCGCTAGGCAAGTTTCGATGGCCTGGGCACCATTCTTGGTCTGAGGTACAGTTATCGAGTCGTCAAGGGATAACGCCGTTACTGAAAGCTCTCTGGAGTGGGCGCTATACAGTGACTGCCAATGGATTAGTCTACCGATCAGATAGTGGCCCCAGATCTCGACGAGTCAGGAATAATCGGCCTCTGAGTTGAATTCTGTCTTGAATAGAGTATGAGCGAGGCACGATGTGCGATAGGCTCTTCTCAATGTTACTCGATCTGGGCGCCGTACTACTATCCAACTCTACCAGAGAATCGATCGATAACGCGAATGCTACCACCGCATTCGATGACTGCAGTGACGCGAGTGGGATATTTAACGCCTTTGAGACTGCGTTAGCATTATACTACTATAGTGAAGAAGTTTAATTTACCAGACTCCTGATAGCAGAGTCCGACGGTGACAGATGCAGCGCCAGTCTCCTCCATGGAGCGCATCGCAAGCTGCTCAATGTTGACACCATCACTGGTGACACCGACTAGCTACTACTAAGTGGGGATGACAAGACCGTTGTTGTTCATGTTGGAAGATATGGTAGTGGTGGGTATGGGTGTGGAAGTGAATGGGATGAGTACTGTTGGTGGTTGTCGTTGGGAGAGCCATTATCTCCATTGCCTGAAGCAGGACGAGTAGGATTTCATGATATCGGTGAATAACATACCAGAGATCAAGCCAGGCACCTGAGTATCGCCACCAGAGTTGTTGGTCTGGGCAGTCGGCGAAGTGACATTAATGATAAATACCGGAACAGCGTTCTTGCTCCGATGGTTGTTGTTTGACGGCGGTGCATCTGAGAAGTATGGTCATCGGGAGTTTTGCTGCAGCTGATGCTTGGGTCGAACAATTGGATCGGCCGCCGGACATCTCTATCATGAGGAGTGATTTTTTTCAACCGGGGTTGACTAATGGATTCGAGGGGGCAAAGTGCTGAGAGCCCAAAAGACAAACATGGTCGTGATGCCGCTCACAGGCGGACAACAATATGGGCTTTGTATGCTAATGAACGGGATGGAAGTTGAGGTGGTGCGCATTGTTGGTACCATTGGAGGGAGTCATGGCTTCGGACAAGAGAGGAGGTTGGTTTTCTTCGAAAGATGCGCCAGTTGATCGGGTCGGTCGGTGTTGAAGCGTTGCGCGTGAGCTTGAAAAGGATACCTGGAAGTAGGTTAGAATGGTCAAGCTACGCCGACTACTTCGATGGGGCTGCACTGGGAGGCGAGGGTGGCGAAGCAAGTGATGAGAACACGTGAAACTGACTTGGAACGGGACGGGAAGACGAGTAGCATTGGATACTTCTGATCCAAAGCACGCGATGAGCGCAAGGCGGCTAACAGTCTCTCCCCCGGCTTTCTCAAGAGATACTGGAGACATGCGGGACAGGACCAGACGGGTCTCCCTTGAGGCAGGGATCTCCGTAGCCTCCCACTCTGTCATATTGAGATAACCCCCCACTTATCGAAGACATTTCTCATGGATGGTGGAAAACAGCAATGGGATGTTGTGAGTCGCGGGTTGGGTTCTTCGCTCAGCCGGGTCACATCGGATGAGGCTCCCTGGTGTTGATCGTGCCGCCTGACCAGTGATTCATCAGTCCTTTCACGTCCGAGCTTGAGGGTGACTGTGATGAGATGATGTCAATCAGTCGGGCCAACAAACAAGGATGGGTGCAAGCACCAGGACGTAAGAAACATGGTGGGGCTCGCGCCAAACAAATATGGGTCCAAGGCAGCTTGCAGCCTGCAGCTCGATTGATTCTGTTTTTGCTGTCCTTCTTGCTGGGGCAGCATGATTGCGAGTACTGTCTCGGCCGGCCGAATTACGTGTTGTTTGTTCTGGCACGGTTTGATGGTTGAGGAGCGGAAAGGCTGGTGTTGATCGATCGGTGACGCGAAACAACGTGTGATATTGCCTTTGGGAGCCTGTATGATGGCGTTATTGCGCTGACCGGCCTTGAAGGTACATAAATGACTGTAATACATGTTGCCGTGAGAAAAAATAATCGTCTTTTTCCTGTATCTATTTACGAGACATTATGATGCTCAAATGAAATTCAAACGACTGCTCTGTTGATAGAACCGATGTCCATCTGATGTGTTTTGCTCAAAGTTTCATTTCCTTGTGAGAAATTTCTAGTTATTTACGCCAAATCGTCAATAAGAGAGCCAGAAACACAATTTTTACATCAAAAGCTTCAGAACACATCATTAAGTTCAACAAGAGCATTTAAAATATGAGCGACGGCTCTGTTCAATAAGGAAACGTCTTTTTGTTGATGATCTAATGTGAGCTGTCAGTTATTCCTACCCTGCAGCTTGAGAATTGTGGAGACTCCCCACGCCCACTTCCCCAGATCGATGCAAGATCGTTGACCCATGTTTTGTTTCGCCCCACATGATTTTCACGCGTCAGTCATCGTCGAGGCAGGCGCGATTGCAACTCCCTTTGTCAAAAATGTGTAACCTCTCAATTATGCGCCCTTCCCTACCGATGGTAACTATTGAAGATTCTCGCGCTGTCCCAGCCCGGTCTGTCAATGACCTTGTCGCTGTTGGTACGGAGACATTTGTTGTGGGTGCATCGAACAATACTGACAAAACTAGAACAACCGCATCACGACGAGTAAACTCGCAAGAAGAGCTTGTGGTAAGAAGACGAGGGTGGTTGTGCTTCGGTGGTAATGTAAACAGCGTCTGAAACGTCAATGAGACAAATCCTATGTTTGAAATGAATCCTCTTGAGAGGCTTTGTGGGTGGCTCTGGCTGCAATTCGTTTGAATTGCGGTCGTTCAATCGTTTTTCAATCGTTGTTACGTGCACCGCATGTTCCGAATTCGCTGTTCAATCAAACCAGCATTAAAAGTAGTATTGAATTTGAGAGCATAGGTGCTTGACAGCCATGCCATTGATCTGTTACGATAGAGTACCTCCCACGACAGACAACACCCATATCTACTGCTTCCTAAACTTGTCCAGCTGCTGTCTCAAGAACTGCACCTCCTCCATGGCCGAAGCCAGCTTCTCCTTCAGGTCTTGGATCTCTCGGTCCTTCTCACAAGTCGAGGCCCCGTGGCGAGCTCCCCGGGCTGGGACCCGTCCACGCATGGTTGGCTGGGTGAGATTACCAAGCCGACGTGAAATTTCCGCATTGACTGCTTCGGTGAAGGCTCGGTCAGCCTGCGTACGGGCGGACGAAACGGAATCGCCTTCGTTTCGGTCACGAAGCTGGTGATTTGAGCTGATTATCGTCAGTGGAGGAACGTTTTTGAGTAATGTTCTTTTACCTCTCCATCTCGCGTAAGTTTGAGGCGTATCGGTTATCCGTGGAAGAACAATCGTCCCGCTTTTGATCTTGATATGAAATTAGAAACAGAAACAACCATAGAGTCGCTCAGCTGTACCTGGATGTCGCAGTTGACGTGGGCGGAAAGTTGACAGATGCAAGCTTGGGAAGGGAAGCCGATGGAGAGGATGTAGAGACAGAAATTTGCTCTGATTTGATTTGTATACTTAAAGTTTGGGTTAATTACCTTGATGAAATGGACAGACTCGATCTGATTGAGCCTTAACCATAAGCAGATAAAGAGCCGCTTGTAACTGTTGGCCTCCCTGGTCTGTCCGGATATGCTTTTATGCGTCTTCCGTAAGGTGGCTGTGAATTAAACTGTGGCACCAAACCCAGCCGACGATTATCCGAAGAGTCCCAGACCTGCCCACGACCGTCAAGCTATTCATTCTTTCAGCCCATCCAGCCTGTTCATTACCACCCATCATCATCAGTAAAGTCGCAACAACTACAACTACAAGTATGAGCGCACCACAGTCCAACAAGAGACACGCCTCCAGCGCTCATGATAATGAGCCTGTCAAGAAGAAGGGTCTCGGCTCCGGCGTCACATTTACCGGTGAATTCAGCTTCTTATTACCATGACCCCTGAACCTCCACCGTCCTGCGGTTACATCCGAGAACGGCCTCTTTTCATAGACGCGCACGACCATATACTCGCAATCAGCCTTTGGGTCCTGAGCACTGACAGCGATTGAGAAGGTGGCTGCTACAAGTCTAACACGCGTCTCGCTATAGTTGACCACAGATATCCGTATCATCAGTTCATATGTCTATGTCTTCATTCGCCTCGAAAGGTAGAAATTCGGGATTCTTTCCCAACTCTATCATTGCAGTATGGCCTTTCTTTGATCTTCCTTCCAGCAACCTCGTTGCTCAATCAGTTTATACGTCCAGATTCGTTAACCCGCAACTGTCTTCGATCACCTTCCTCAATCAGTCGCTTCCTTTTCAACGAAACTGCTCACTTTCTGCAGTGGGATGACCGCTGCCTTTGTATCAAGCCTCACGGCTCTTGGGCCCAAGTTCACCAACATCAGCAGGATCTTAGCCACGAAACAACAAGACTCATCAAGCAAAGTAAACAAATCACAACATGATCTTCGTCAACGGCAATAGAGTAGAATAATTCTACTTACAGTCTGCGGCTTACCTACGGATCACCCCTCACAATAACAGAGTGTCCTCAAACATTCTTCAATGACAGGTTTGCGACAGCAGGTCCCTTGTTTCGCACACGAATGTTATCCCGATATTTGAAGCACTCGTGACACCCTTGCTCAAGTGCTTTCAAGTCTTTTCATCACTTCTGATCAAAGTCCTCGCCCTCGTCATTCGTCACCTGTCCAAAGCGGCCTAGCGGTTCTCAGTGGAGAGTCATGGGCCGATCCTTCCTCATTTCGGGGAATGGAGGGAGTTCCCCGATTCGGACGCCAAGCTTCATACCATTGGACGGCTAGACGCGCGCTCCGCGTGGAGTTGTACCGAAGTCTATTCCGACGGGAATTTGATCTGTAAACGGGCGTGCCGAGAGTGTCAAAACCATGCCGAGCAGGGAGCGGGTGGCGGCCCAGGTGAGCAAAACTCTATCTCTGTAATGGAGATAAGCTCATGTTGGGCTTAGAGGCGCAATTGGCTATCAGCGAGGGAAACGATATACCATGGGGTCATTGTAGCGGGTGGCGGGTTTCAACGGAGTCTGCCAAGGTCAGGCGGCCGCGGAAATGTCGGAACCAGGGTATGGGGTTAAGTACTACTTGTGTGTCCTGGCGCTATCTTTGGCGTATAAATCTCAGGAATTGCGTGGTCTGAGAAACAGTCTCTTGGCGATTTCGGGAGGATTGTTCGGTGATGCTCGTTGGAGTGTTCGCCGCGTCAATGCGGGTGCGACTCGCGGGACTGTCTATACGTCGCGTTGAAGCAACAGCCTGTTATGGCATCAGAAAATGTTCAACATGGTATGTTGGGCATCGGAGGTCCCGATCTCTCCCGACTTGAATATCATGTGCGTCTGGATCCACCCGCTGGGTGAAAAATACCAGCTTGAGGTTGGAGTGCTGAGACTGTCGTCAGGTTGGCTTGAGGGAAGTTCGAGTGAACTGTCGGAGTCGGTCTGAAATCAGGTATGCTGCTGTCTTCGTGCTTCTACTCCGGGTCAAGAGGGTGTAAAGAAGGAGGGAACCCATCTGGGATCGTGAGGGGCGATGGCAATTGTGTGTGTGATTTGGGAATCTGCTTGAGACCAAGCCCTGTGTTTGCATGTCGTCTCGTTCAGATGGAATAATTGTTCAGCTTGTCTTGACTGCCAAAGCCCTTTGTTAAATCTTGCGATCGTGATCCTACGAAACGCTGTCGATTGGAAGATTGCTAGGGCGGAGGTAAGAGGGGCATAGGGTGAATAACTAAGGCAAGGCGGTGGGTCGTATTGAGCGAAGGACAGTAACACTGGCAGTGACAAGAGTCCTGTAGCTTCCTGCATGCTTTCTAGACCTCCCATATTGTGAGCCATCGGTCGCTCGCGTTGCCTGGCTCATCTCCTCCGCCTTACGTCCCCTCAAAGTTGCACTACCTTTACCCTCGACAATTTGAGTGCCGATATACAGGACGTCCACTCATCAAATCAACAACTTTCGACAGCAGCCTCAGGCTCTTACCATGGCGTCTCGCAACAACAGCGCCTGTCACGCCTGGACCCATCGAACCCGCAGGAGAGTTTTAAAGAACGATGTAAGCTGTTTCAGATACGAAGCTGCCTACAAAGGCGCCGAGGTCGTTATCAGTGAACTTGCTCGGGCTGCGGAACACTTCCGTGTCAGGATGGGATCTTGCAACACTTTCGAGAGCATGACCGGCGGTGACAGGAATATCGCCGACAGGGCTTAGCGGGTTCAAGGTGACGCTGGAGTACAACCTCTCACGTTAATGGAGATCCCAGTGCTTCTTCTGCCATAGCAATCCCAACAACCATGTGCCTCAAGGTCCGTGATGACTTCCTCAGCGGATGCCTATATGCCGCGGCATTCAGCATGGTATAGGTGACTACCCGGGATTTATTGAAATGGACCTTACAAGACGGGTTCAGTTGCTTGTCGAGGATCGCGCTGGTCTTCCGCCTCTTAGAAAGGACTTTCCTTGGTGGCATTATCTTCATCTGTCTATGGAAGAAATCCAAAAAGAACCAGCTGCCCTGATGCATGATATTGTCCTTGGATTCAAAGGCGTCAACCATCGTGACGGGTACTCGAATCCTCGCAATACCTCAAAGGCATGGTCAGGTCCAAAGCCAGTGCCGCTGGGATCTTTCAACTCCAGCTTTACGGCCCTACACAATCCGACTGACTTCAGATATCAATAACGGCCTACAGAGCTATTCCCGCTTCATCCTTAGCATTCCGAAGCGACTCACTCGCCTTGCGCAATAACTCAGGGTTTGCAAGCTCTCCGGAGTAACCCTATAACTGCTGTTCTCGAAGTTATCACTGTTCAAATTCGAAGCTAACAGAGCCTTGTTCCACAGATCACTCCTCTGCCCTCGATTCACGTTCCATCGGATACCCTTCAGTTCTATCGCCCGCGCACGACTAGCAGCCTTCGCGGAGAATGTATAGCTAACAGATATCACCTTGTACCCATTTGCAGTATGGCAACGTCGGGAATCAAATTCATCATTCGAATCCATACCGACGCGTCAAGAGGCCTCCTACTTCAGTCAGGGTGCCATAACAAACTGATCTGAATTCTTGCAAAGATATACTCAGGTTACTGATATCGTTTTATCAGCTAGAAAAGGGCCCTATTATTTCTTGACTCCCCTTGCGAGGTTGAACCTGCCATCCCCTTCGACCAGCTCCGGGAACAGTGAATCATATCAGGCCATCTACCAAAACCCGGCATTTCTCGAACGCCGGCCTGGGAAGGCAAGGAGATGATAGTGGAGGGGAATGAGACGAGCAGCAATGGAACAGATGGCGATGATCGCGCGGGCCTCATTCTTTCTATAGTAACGGAAGACCAATTCACGTCTGGGCACCACACCTACTACCTACCTATCATTTCTACCAGTAACAACAAGAGCACCACTATCACTTCTGCCCCTGATGGTAGCGACACATCCTATGTCAACGTGTGCATGGCCCATCTCAGAACGAGACCAATACTACAACTGCCGACTTTGACTCCTACCTGATTGCAACGTGCGCAGCATCGTCATGTCATACCAACGAAACTGTCGACAATGCCACCAGCCATGAGCCGTAATGGTATCTTCTCGATCAACGATTACGTCACCCAGCTCATGGAGGAATTGGAGTCAAGGGGCCTGTTATCGATCTGCTAGAGGCAATGAGCTCTGGCGCGAGCCTCCATCCCGAGAGAGTGAATGTTTGGTGAGTAGAAGCAAATAACGCTTGTCAGTTCTAGGATCCTTCAAGATGACGTAATATTTTGGCTTCCATTGCCGATTCTCGCCTGCTTTGCATTTCAGGATGTTATAGCAGGTTCCCCCTAGTTCAGAAAGAGGGTATTAGAAATTACATGGCGGTGATCCGTCGTCAAATTAAGCTCTGGATAGTGCAAATTCAGAACCAACTTCAACTCTTATTCTCTCCTGAGCCGTGGTTTCTATGGCAGAAGCGAATGACGCGGAATATCACTGGGAAACGCCAAACGATTGTCAACGAGAAATCCTCTCGAACAGCAATGTCATGACAGCCACGGGTCGCAACACATTATGCATCGCAAGACATCGGAGACACCCACACTAGATCGGTATCAGCACAAGTTGACGGACGTCGTGGTAAGGCATCATTACTCATGACGGTCACCATGGTCCCTGTCACTGTTTCTCGCAGACAAGGACAACTATATCCGAATGCTCCATCTCAAGGTTGCCAATTGCAATGCAAGGCTCCAGCTCCGTGTCCTGGACAATTCTTCCCATGGAGGTATCGTGTGACAGGAGGGACTTTGCTGAGAGCTCAATTTGAAGACTCAATCGAAGGGCTGAAGTATATTCACCTGATATTACTTTCGGCTAGCTTGTAAACTGTATGCTTTGTCGGTTGAATGGATGAGAATTCAATAGATCGTTTGGCGTGCCCGTCATTGAGGTTGTTTAGCATTAATTACAGCTGCCCTGTGGCCGTCTTAGCCAGCGGGGTTTGGCGGTTTTGCTGGTTAGCTCCTTGGTGGGCGTTGGTGGCTGCTGCCGGCCTGTTTGTACAGTTGGGAGGCATTTGATTGGGCCCTCAGGTGGGTACCTCGGCAGTCGCTCCTGTCGCCATTTTAGGTCTAGCCTGCTTGGGGATGCTGCCCAACATCCCACCTTCCCTCACTTTCTAGAATCAGAGTCAACCGACTGTCCCTCCCCATACCTCAATTTCTTTCCGAACCATCATCTCCTCTGCCTTATTATGGTCCATTTCACTTCTACTATTTGACTTCTCTTGGATCGGAAACGTCACATATTTATTGAAACGTACTAGCGGCTGTATAGCACGACTACCTTCTGTCATTTCGGATGACGATCGGGACAGAATCCCCAGATCCCATTCGAGCCGGGGCTTGACGCGACAGCCAGTATCCTGGTGACTTTCGGTGGCTGTGAATCGAAGAGCCATCTTACGCGGACGATACACGGTCTTTGACAACTTTGATACTCATACATTTATCGATGAGTAAGGCGACCTGGATTTTGCAGAGGAGACTCTCAACATACTACAGATGAGGGTTTCTCATAGCACTTGACATTTGCCTCGAAGCTTTCAAAAGTTCAGCCCTAAGCATGGGGGATTTAGGCAAGTTAGTCCAACCCTGGGAGTCTTTCTCGTGAATCTATTCTAACATCATGCATTAGAATCTGTACTCCCGTTTCCGGACGTGGGGAAGGTCAGATTTGCATGTGGATAAGTGGCAAGTACGCCCCTTCACTCGACATCTCCACGCAGCTACACGAGAACATTCCCACGCTCAACCATCGACATGAAAACGACAATTCATCAATACCGATCTCTTGATCGCCATTATTAACTGCGAAGATAATCACCAGCTACCCTAGTCCAGCCTTTTCGTCATCAGATGGGCTGCAGAAACAGTATAACGATTCGTCGAGGATCACCGGCAAGGAAGCATCCAACCCACTCATGGACTCAAACATCAGAATGGTAATAAAAGGAGAATCTATAAACAAACCACATGTCGCGATTCTTCAACACCACCAACTCGGGCCGGCCCAACGGGATCCACCACCCAACAAGACAAAAAAGCACAGAAACGCAAGGCATCGTGGACAAGCATCTCTCCGACCCCGAACACAATGACGAGAAGGAAGAGGAGGAGGACGCTCCATGGCATAGCTTTTATCGGTGATGACAGAATGAAGAGCTTACTTGGTGCCGGTAGATTCGATTACTCACGGATATCAATCCGCCGTAATTCCTTCTCTGCCAGCCGCAGCTTCAAGAGAATCAAGAAGAGGATGGCCGGAGCCGACAAGAACACAGTTTTCTCAGAAATATGAATTCATTTCAGTCTAGACAGAGATGACAGGCGTCAAGAGCAGGTCTCAACCATATGCGGCGAAATGTCCATGCACGCACATCTAATTCTCACACATTTCCCTGTTATACATCTACTCAAGACACATCTCCGACTTCCACTTCCTGGCCTGCTATCAATACCTTTCACACAACAATTCACATAACACAATTCTACGTCTACTCCTCCTGCGCTCCGAGGTTTCGGGGTCTATTCTAACCCACTCACCAATGATTGACTTCCGAGACGGCCATAGCCACAGTAATATTTTGCTGTACCCTTCCTGACATGGAAGCAGGGTGTTCGTTGATGTAGCGCACATGATCGAATAGTGGTCACCGTTGCGAACGCGGTTGGGAGATGATGCTTCAGAGAACCATTTGAACTTGATTTGCTGATGCAAGATATCGCTGCCAAACACCAATGGCATCGAGGCTGGGGCACATTCAGCTGGAATCTCCATCATGTTCCGGTGAGCTATTGAACATGACTTGCTGGTGCAAGATTCCGCTGCCAAACACCGGAACATGGCACTGACTTTGGGATGGGCGCGCAAGGGTCCACCACATGGATGCCACATTTGGGACATCATGCTCCGGGGAGCTATCGAACAAGATTGGGCGCCAAACACACGTCGGAGGATGGAATTGACAGATACAGCTTGACATGGTAAGGGACCTGAGCACCAGCCTCTCCAAACGTGACGTCGGGACAGCAGCGACTTACAGAGACGGCGCCGCCTCAATGGTAGCAATATCCTCTCACGCTATTGTCACCCTGAGACCACATTTGGGGATCATGCTCCGGCGATCCAAGCGTGGCTTGCCGCCAAACACAAATCAGCGACCGTGCCGTCGACCTTGAGGGTTACTTACAACGAGTCACTGTTGAGGCCACGTTTGAGCGGTGTGGCTCCGAGGGGCGTTGGGTCTGGGGACCTAAAGGTGAGTTCCTCCAAAGCAATTCTCAGTACTTTCTTTCAACTAATACCTAATAGTGGCAACTATTATACAAACCGAGAAGCATATATCGACAACGTCAACTTATGTTTTAGTTAAGAGTCATTGGGGACTTTAGCAGCTCATCTCGCCATTTCGCCTCATCCCCGAATCAGTGGCTTCTGCTACGTAACCGCCTGAGACTCCTCCCATGCCTTTGTCTCCCATGAGTCTCATTCTATCAGCCGAACGATCATAGGCGGAGCTCCTTCGCAGCAAGAGACCTCTCTTCAAATCTCGAAGGTAGAGTTGGCGATTCAAGAAGATTTGCGCCATGAAGTGAAACTCCTCACCGAACTTCTCTCAGAAAAATCGACGCTTCTCGATGGAAATGTCCCAAGGATCCAGATATGGACAGAATATACGACCACTGGACCAAGGACTAGGCCCAATTACCTTTGAGTCTTAACGATGACTGGAGAGTATAGTCCGTTGTCGGCGTTGCCTGTCTTCATCATACTCGAAGGGTTCTTAATTGAAACCCTCGGATCCTCATCCCGAAAATTCGCAGTTGAAAGCAGCTTACCGATGCATTTCAATTAGACCAGGCAGGACCTTGGTCAATACTTGAGGGTGAGGGGTTGCTGCCTTCATCCACGACTGTGCCAAAGTCCAAGCGAGTCTCCTGGAGTATGTTCCTCTCTGCGCAGAGGGTCGTACCTCATGGCCTTCGGATTTTGCGACGTGCAAAAGTAGTTGCAAGATCACTGCTTGAACTCGTAAGACTTGAAAGTACAGCACCATGGATTTCATGCTGAACATAGCTCTATCCTACCTAGAGTCACCCCGATTTTGTCTGTTTTGGTCCCCAAAACCATACGATATGCGAGAATATCACGCCATCGTCCAAAACCTGGCATTCCTCGAAGGTGGAATGGCATCCTCTCATCTAAAAGCTCAAGGGAGGGGTGAAGAACAAGATGAGCAACCACGCAAAAGACGGCGAAGATGCCACAGATTCCTATTTAGTATCCCTTAGTCAATCGCGCGAGCGCAGTCCCGAAGCTTGCAGCTCCTCTCACAAGTGGTTCAGCGGAGTGGTACCGTGGACGTACGGAGAGGGTTGAATATGAGCCACCAGAAGAGCGACTATGAAAGGAGGACGAAGAGCGTCAAAGGGAAGTGGTGTTGGAGTACCGAATACCAGTGATTCTGGCTTGGCTTCTCGTCTCACAATTCGGAACAATGCCATGAGGACAGACTATGATTGTTATCACTGATTGTCGGACTGGGAATGCAAGATCTCACTACGCGTCGCTCAGATACCCAAGACCTTTTCTCGTGCCATTACTTCAGCCTCATGCACAGGCCAATTGGCAGAGTATCGGCAGGTGTATCTGTCGCGGGTCTCTTTGAAGTCCCCATGTCCTCGATGACTCCCTAACGCCAGATGTCATTGCCTCTCGATACCTCACCATCAAGATGGACTCGTCCATTAGGTAGAGCAGCGTTTATACTCCGCAATCCAGAAGGACAGAGTTCACCAAAGAGAACAGAAACACGGGCTTCATTAAACGCAAATCAGGCCCTCCACAAACTCTGATATCCTAACCGCGACGCAGTCTGAACACGTACGTCTTATACGAACTACCTCTTTCTCGCATGCGGTACGGTCGGCCCTGAGCCCTCGTGGCTACCCCAACTGAAACAACCCCCCCTCCCCCCACGTACATGGCGCCACTATCAAGCCCCGAGAAAGCGAAATGAACGATTGTATCAATAACTTGGTCGACCCCTTGCGCCTTGCACCATGACGTGTACTGAGTATATTGACTACATAGGACCAGGGATTCACACTGGCGAGATTCACCAAGCCTCCCGAAACACGATTCCTCGCCTGCATCTTTACCACAAAGCCAACACCCTTAGCCAAACGCTTGGCAACATCGGCAGGAATCTTATACGTCGGCGTTATATAAAGGCACACATTTCCTCCCTCGGAGGCATCACCTTGTCCTTTCTCTATCAGACATTCGCATTCAGTATCCCTAAGTCAATCCCAAAAGCTCACAGCTTTTCTCAAGAATCTTCAGACTAATTAAAGTATTGACAAGGAGCCCCTGCACTTTAACTTGTTCATGATATCAAGATGACTCAAGGTTTCCACCACTTCGAGATTAATGTTTTCGGGCATCCAATCTTTCAGAATAACCGATCAAGAGCATAGAGCAGTCCAGACCCGCATGGCCGCGCTGAGGAGACCTGTTCGGCTGGAACAATGAGGTCAATCGAAACCCCTGATTAGTCAAGATTTCACGGTCCGGGTGTCATTATTTCTTCTAGTCAGGTTTGGCCCGCGTTTGGGTATATGCGTCCTTTCCACCAGCCCAGTGTTCTCTTGATCAAATTGGTTAACTTGCGGTTTCACTCATTCTAGCCGGTTTTGCAATGAATGCGAGGCCCTTCGAACTACGTCTTGACTCCCCGAATAATCTCCAGGCACGGAATGTGGCATCCAATCGGCCTACAAGCGAGAGACTGGACAGTCAATCAATTCACTTCAGACACCAGTAGTTCGAATGGCGTGTTCCCCGAGACTGCGCTACTTTAGAGTATTCCTTTATATGCAACAGGTAAGTAATTACCCAGTGAGTTTAGAAGGTAGATAATGCTAACATGTTCTAGACCTCTGTACTCTTCCGGCCGCCAAGGTTGTATGCAGTATACGCGCTTGAAACCTTTTGTGTGAATGAATTGACAAGGGTCATGCGCTCGCTGAATTTCCTTTAGGTGTCTTGCTGACGACGCCAAGATTCAGACACCCGAGTTCTGTCAAAAACTTGTCCAACTTTTACAAAAGGCCCTTACCATGTTTTCAATCAACCGACCTTGAACAGCTATCGCCATCCAAAGAGCACAAGAATGTCCCTCACGGGCTGAACCGTGTGACGTATACCCACAAGTGGTGAAGCACGCTCCATCGCTGGAGCGACTAATAATTGCAATACCCAGGTCGTTAACCCGAACTCAATGTCGTAACCGGCACCACTGTTTTTGGGGTCATCGGAGAGTGTCATCTGGAGGACTATTGGAACATGGTTTGCTGATGCAAGATTCGCTTCCAAACGCATGTCCGAGCATAGCGTGATATTCACGTACGACGGAACGTGTTATAAGGACCTGAGAAAGCCTCTGCGTGGGATGCCATGGGCATTAGGGGTCGCGTTGGAGATGCTCCGGCGGGGTATTCGAACATGGCTTGCCGATGCAGGTTTCGCTGGCAATTCGGCGCATTGACTGCTTGGCGCCATCCCTGTGGCGTCTTCAATTGGAGATGACATGATTCCTCTTTCGAAATGCAACATTCGACCCCTGTCATCGACAGCCATCCCTACCTGGTAGCAGGACCAAGATCACCACAAATTCGGCATGTCACCATACCGAAGTCCTTCCGATTGTCAACTCAACACGGACCCAAAGGTGCTCAAAATTAATCTTGGTAAGCCTGTTTCCTATGTGATAACCCAGATGGCGATATCGATCTCATTATGGACGAGCCAGATCTTCGACATACCTTCCGGAAGAGTCTTGTGGAAATGAGATTTCACCAGCAATTCACCCACATTGAATTCAATGATTTACTAGCACGCAGACGACATAAGATTGTTGCTCAGAATTCTTCAAATTTATGTTGAACGACAGGAATTCTGTTCCATCTGGCGAAAGCTTGTCTTATCGGACCCTGAATATCTGTGCAGGCCGTGAAGCATCAACGCCCTACCCCCAACCCCAGGATTCAATTCCACATCGAAGTTCGATCTTCGGCTCCGTGCCAGGCAGTAAGCCGTCAGTACCGCCCCATCTATATCGCAAACGCCATTTTAGTAGCGAGATCACGAGCAGTGAACTCCTCACCCTACCAAGACCCGCGCCCAAATGAGTCTCACTTCACCGATAAGGACGAAAGACACCATTGATGCACATTCAACCTCACCATCCGAATATGATTCAGTATCTCTACTACATCAATCTAGCACCTACGAAGGCACCTCCAAAGCCTAGATTTTCGTCCAGCTTTAGGGAGCCATCGCCAAGAACGATGGCAGGCCCGAGAGCCTTCCGCTCAGGCTTTGCCCTGGGGCAGCGATAAAAGACCAAAAACAACGACAACGACGGCACTACATCAATTTTCTAACTATTACCTAATTTCCGGAGTCAATGGGTTAGAAGAAAAGTGGATGTTGGCGGTACATTCTCCTCTGTCGACCCGTGCATCGTCTATCTCCAGAACGAGACCGGTATTACCACTCTTCACTGCAAGAATGAGCCAGCCCTGCCTGGTTGTAACATCTCGCTGTCCTTGTCAATGAGATCGGCCGTCGCGAAAGGACAGATCGACAGACCACTCGAAAGGCTTCACGATCACTACAACTGCGCCTCACGTGGTCTCCCTACTGTTAGAGTATGAAAGATGTTGAAGGTATTGGCGAGGCAAAAACTAGGAGTTTGATGGCCAGTGTTCATGATGATCGTTAGGAGTGGACCTTTTCTTTCAGAAGGGCTAGACTACTCTCGGCCCGCAGTGGTCTGCTGACTCAAATTTACAGTCTCCGTCGATCCTCAAGCCGGGATGGTCTTATGGTGATGGCGGAACAAACTCAGCTTTCATGAGAACTGAGGCATATAGTTTCTCTGTTAGTTTGTATGATGGTTTGCATGGTTGGTCTCAGAAATATTTCTCAATACTCACTAATAATGCTTAGAGAAACTCAGAGAAACAAGTTCCCTCTCCCCCTCTTTCCGGACCTTAGCCTAGTCGCAGTCCTTCTCCGAAGGAAGATTCACTTCGAGATACATCGAGTCAGAGCAACGATGGTGGCCACAACTACACTGCCAAGGAGACGATAGCCAGACGCGATAAAGCAAAGCCAGCCCCCGAGACACCTGCTCATCGAAGATCTGCCCATCGAATCGGCGCCTCTCCCAGCAATGATGGTTTTGAAAAGGATGAACAGTAGTGGGACACCCAATCGAGCATCCCTTTCTCACATATCCTGAATCTATTGCAAATCGAATAAGGCCAGCAAGTCAGGAATGGTCCAGTAGTTGGAATCTCAACAGTACCCGAGTGCAAGATCTTTCAATCAACAGACTTTATCCTACACTCAGCCCGACACACAAGTTATGGCCCCCGATACTTTATCAGCGGCGCGTTCACTCTTCTCACGAGCAAACATCGATTAGCTTCCCATTGTCTAAAGCATCTTTCATTGTCGTGGCCTCGCCAGGTCGCCATTGGTGGAGATTTGTCGATCGTATCATTTCGTTCTACTTAGCTACCCAGAGGGTCAATAGTCGCCTCAGACAAAGCCTCAATGGACCTCTATGGGTAAGAGATGAAACTCTGATGTGGACTCGGAGAACTCATCTGTTGACCAGAAGGCTCTCACCATCCACCCAATGTGTTGCCGGTGTCGATTTCGACAGCAACGACCGAATCCCGACTGATATCTTCCAGTCGATCCTCAAGCCCAAGAAAGTAAGCTCAGCCGCCGACCAGACTCACCAACGACTCCCCTGCTGTGCCCGGGCACGTAATGGCCATCCTCATGTGAGTTCATGATCGTCGGGTATGGACCAAATGTTCCACCTTGAGACCTGATCCATGTCTTCAAATCCCTAGGGCGGTATGAGGGGAATAACAAAGAACGCCCTCATCCGGTTCTATGGAAATTCAAGGTCAGATCTGTCACCACTTGCAGATTCGACAGCAGCAACCGATACATGTCTTACCCACGCCCTCAAATTCGGAACAAGATAACCTCCCAACCTAGATGCCTACCCAAGTACAGAGCTGTGTGGAACACAAGGCCCGCTAGTCAACCTCGATATCCAAAGACTTGCATCACCGCGGCTATCGATCCCAGAGCATCATGGCAGATCCTGTGTATCTTTGAAAGTCATTTACTTCAGGAGATCACTTTCTCCTTGAAGATTCCTGGTCTCCTGCCTCTTTCAAGCTCGTGAGCGACCTTCAGTTAGTTCCCTATTGGAACAACCCTTGTTACCATTATATCAAAGTCTACATCGTCAAAGCCCTTCTCTCACTGAGCCCTTTACCGGCCTGTAGTTTGCTGTCAAGCAAAAGCCATTGTTACATGTGACAACAGTTTCGGCAGTATGACTCCACGAGCCTACCTACGTTCATATTATTTAACAGAAGCCGGACAGCCTTCACCAGTCCCAATATTGGATGGATCCATTCGCCGACTTGCCAGTAAACACGAGCCAAGAGGCCCTGTTCTCGCAGCTAGAGTACATTAACTGTGGCTCGAGCCTCTCGAGCCTACCCTGTGAGCTTCTTTTGACTCTCGGCTCTTCTATGGATGGCTTTAACCTTATCTGCCTTCGCCTCTACAATCCGACAAATACAGGGGCTGTGCAGATAGGGAATGTTGATCTCGTCAGCAAGTTTCATGATCTTGAATCCCAACTTGCCCAGGCAACCAAGGACAAGCAAGAGCTGTCAGAGAAGGTTGCGTCTGGCGAGCGACAGAACGAACGTTTGTTGAGGAAACTCTCCAAGGCAGCCAGGGATAAGCAAGCAATGTCAGAAAAGGTAGAGTCTCACGAGCTCGAGATCGAACGTCTGTCTAGAGAACTTGCCGAAAAGGACAAGGTCCACAAACGTGACAGTAAACCCTTGTCGACAGAGCTGTCCGAGAAGCACAAGAAAATCGAGTCCGCGATGGAAAGGATCTGAGATCTTGAGGCCGAGCCAACATCGCTGAACGCCATTGGGCCAGGAGCTGTAATGTCTGGCGGACAGGGTACTCGGGTTGACGCTGAGGATGCTTATGAGACACAACACTGCAAACACGGAGAGCCATCATATAGATGGCGACCCTCCTATAAAGCTCGATCACCTACCGTCCCACTGCTTGGGCTATGCCTGTTGCGATACCAACGGTTCACGCCGAGAAGGGATAGCTCCATGTGAGCTCGCAACGCTCCAGTGATTTGGACCATTGATTGAGACAAATGGCAGTATGTACTCAGAGTAAATTAGCACCCTTCTACTGAGAGCATAATAGATCCGTGATACCAAGTAATCTGAATGTGAATGAGCATAACTACCTGTCTGCTGGCGGTAGAAGAGAAGCCTGGAATACGACGCCTCTCAAACCGCAGTTAGAAGTACCAAGTAAGGGACTGTTGGCGCTCTAGTCTCCCACGCTTCGGCGGTATCAGTGACAAGATATGACAGTATAAACAGGCATTGCTGAAAGACCTTTGTGTATTGGGGCTGAAGCCTCTTTTAACCCACAACCTTATTACAGTTGAAGGAGCTCGTGTCTGCACAATACCATGAAATATTTGGGTCGGTTGCGATTTGTCCAGTATGATATTCGCCTTCTGTCCCCGGGAATGGCTCAAGATTACTGAACCAGACTACAATTCCAACTGCAATGGGACAATATTCTCTTTACGGTATGATTAAGACGAAATATACATAACACTTTTATTTCCCTTTATTCGGCTCTCCTGACTATTGTAATTACACCAACTATCATCCTCCCATCCGTATCATCAAAGATCAAACTCCTCCCTCATCCAGACCACTCATCAACCCTGTTCCCCATTCTCAGCGAGGGCAGGCTAGACACCGATCCAAAATATGACCTCACAAAGCATCATCAACAGCAGCAACAGCAGCAACGCTTCTTTTATGCTACCTTTTAACTGAATCACGATACCCTCAAAAGCCCAACATCTCTGGCAGAGGCTCTGGTCCAGGCTTTGTCAACCGAGCTCGTCCAGAGCTTGCTCCTGAACAGTTGTGACCAGTTGCCTATGTCTCTGGGTCGGGCGTCTTTTGCTTGGGTATCTGCAACTCACAGGAAACCTCCTCATCCATGGGTTCAACGCCGATCACCTCTTGAAACGGTGAGCGTCGCTATGAGGCGCCGAAGAGTTTGTTCCCAATTCCGGGCTTTTGGGAGCGCTATCAGAGGCGGTGACAGTGGCTTCAAGCCTAGGCCTTTCCGGACGTCTGACGTCGATACAGCAAGGGCTTGGGCTGGTTCTAGTGGCGAGTAAACGGCTTACACAGACCAGGGTGGCTGTATTCTAGCTCGAAATATAAACAGGCTACATGACACTGATATGGGCGACATGTTAAATGTCTTTACTAGTAGTAAATTAATACACTTTTGTCTGCCACTGGAATAACTTGCTTACACTAAATTATCCTCTATTACTGCTGACTCTAGTAATGTACATCGAATTACATACAATTTAAAGTTTTGGGAAATAACAACACACCAGTTATTCGACACGCTACAGCTTTTCAATGGTGCAGGAAATGAGACATCATATTGCCCTCTTTTGTGCAAAAATTCCTTTTTTAAACATCTACTCTTGACTTGGCCCCCTCTGACGCTTTAAGGACTGCCCTGCAGCCTGTTATATTATAATTTCTAAAGTTATATTATAATTTCTAAAGTTATATTATAATTTCTAAAGTTATATTATAATTTCTAAAGTTATATTATAATTTCTAAAGTTATATTATAATACTTAATTATAATATAATATTTAATTATATTATATTATTTAATTATATTAGGATTTTTAATTATATTAAGATTTCTTATTATATTAAGATTTCTTATTATATTTGTCACGGGCTGGGCTCGGTAGGGCAGGTGAACGGGGAACGCTTCAGGCAGAATACGGTCTATTGCTACGGATAGGCACTGCAGGCAGGTCAGGCTCTATTAACAAGACGTAGCTCGAGGAGCTACGTTCAGGAACTATCTGGTCGGTAAACAAAGTCTCTGCGATAACGTATCGCCACGTGATCCGGATCTACCTTGTTAGTGGTCTAGGGTAGGCCAGTCTGGTCGAGCTGTGACAGTACCCCCCTCTCTTAGCATCGAGCTCTGTCGAGATAGGTCACTGTGGTCCAGGTTTATCGGGATATCTCCTGTGGAAGTTAGCCACAACCTCGGCGGCGTTCTCCACATAGTCTGCGGGGACTTCTGTTGGGTCTGCGTATCCAGCCCATTTCACGGTATACTTCAGTCTAGGACGGCCTCCGCGGCCGCGTCTGTCCCAGCGGGAATCTACGATATCTTCGACTTCCCACTCCTCTACTCCTTCAGCTTCGACAGGCGGCGGCGGGTCTGGATTCTGGCCCGGCAGCGGGTCGGTAGCGGCGGGCTTAAGCAGGTTTGTGTGAAATACCGGGTGTATCTTCATACTGGCAGGCAGTTCCAGTCGGTAGGCGTACGGGGAGATAACCTTCGTGATCTTAAGCGGGCCGATGTTCTTCCAGTCTAGCTTCTTCTGCGGTCTCAATGTCTTGATGTTTCGGGCGTCTAACCAAACGTGATCTCCTTCACGATATTGTCTGGCAGGTCGTCGGTGACGGTTCGCTTGGGTTTCGTAGCGGGCTTGCGCGGCTATACTCTCGGAGCGTAGGTATTCCAGTATCTCATTCATTTTTTGCGCGAACTTCTCAGCGTCTCTTGTGGCAGGTGTTCCTTTGACTGTAATTGTAGGCTCGAAGCCCATCCGCGGGTTGAATCCGTAATTCGCGAAGAACGGGGACATACCGGTCGTCTCAGACTTCAGGGAGTTCGCAGCGAACTCGGCCAGAGGGAGCCATCGGCTCCAGTCATCTTGTAAGTAAGATACATAGGCTCTCAGGTACTGTTCCAATATCGCATTTAAGCGTTCTGTCTGTCCATCGGTCTCGGGGTGATAGGCGGTTGATAGCAGCGAGTTGATTGATAGCTGCTGGGTAAGCTTCTTCCAGAACTCAGCCACAAATTGGGGTCCCCGGTCTGATATAATTGTATGTGGGAGGCCATGTAGCTTCCACACCTCTTTCAGGTAATAACGGGCGGTGTCTTCTGCATCACAGGTCCCTTTACAGGCGATAATATGTCTCATCTTCGTGAGGCGGCAGGCTATAATCAATATGGCGTCGTGTCCTTCGCTGGGCGGCAGGTAGGTGATAAAATCCATTGATATGTGTTGCCAGGCTCGTTCAGGTACCGGTAGGGGCTTTAGGACTCCTTGCCTTGCCTCTCGGGCAGGATTGGCTCTTCGGCAGGTATGACAGTTCTTAACCCATCGTTCAACATATGACAGCATTCCAGGCCAGTAGTAATCGCGGGAGAGTAGATCATAAGTACGGGCGCGGCCTGGGTGACCAGCTATAGGGTGTTCGTGGCTAGCCTTCAGGAGTGCGGTCTTCAGGGGGTCGTAATTCGGAATATAAACGCGGTCTCGGTATAGCAGTCGGTCTTGTATTACTTTGCATTCGGCAAGTGTGATCTTCGGGTGGCGTGGGGCTCCTTCTTCTAGGGCTTGCAGTATCGACTGTAGATCTTCATCGGTCTTATAGGCTTGGTCTAACAGGCGGCTAATGTCTTCTGGTAGCTCTAAGGAAAGGATGGGTTCCTCTATTGGTATTGAACCTTGTCGGTGCGGTTGTCGGATGCGGGCTCTCTGGACCTTTAACGGTGGAAGTTGCCAATTCTCCTTCTTCAGGACTACTTGGCTCTGGTGCGCCAGGCGCTCATCCCCCTCTTTAGGGAGGTCCTCTGACCTCCTGGTCAGGGCATCGGGCTTAACTCCTTGCTTCCCTGGTCTATAGGTGATCTGGAAATTAAAGCGGGACAAGAATTCAGACCACCTAGCCTGCCTCCTATTCAGCAACTTCGTGGTCGTGAAGTACTCGAGGTTCTTGTGGTCTGTAATAACTCTGATAGGTGAGGGTGCTCCCTCCAGTTCAGGTCTCCATTCTTCAAAACAGCGGATAATAGCCATCAGTTCCTTGTCGTAGATCTCGTAGTTACACTCTGTAGCAGTGTGCTTCTTTGAGAAGAACGCCACCGGGTGTAACCTTCCTTCGTTATCATACTGTGAGAGTACGCCTGCTGAGACATAATCAGAGGCATCGGTCTCAAGGATCACGTCCTTGGTCCAGTCAAACGGGCGTAGAATTGGTGCCGTTATAAAGGCTTCCTTTAACCTTACAAAGGCCTTCTCGCAAGTATCGTCCCATATAAAGGGTACATCCTTTTTTGTCAGTCTATTCAGGGGTGCTGTGAGCTTTGAGAAGTCACGGATGAACCTCCTATAGAAGTTCCCGAAGCCAATGAAGGCTTGTACATCTGTCAGGCAGGTCGGTGTTTTCCAGTTCTTAACAGTCTCAACCTTCGCGGGGTCCATTCTGATGCCTTCCTGGCCCACGATCAGGCCCAGGAATTTCGTCCCTTTCACTAGGAATTCGCACTTCGATGGGTTTGCGAAGAGCCCAGCGGATCTCAGCCTCTGGAGCACCAACTTGAGGTGCTCTATGTGCTCCTCCCGGGTCCGGCTGTAAATCAGGATGTCGTCTAAGTAAGCTGTACAGAATATATCCAGGTGCTCTCGCAGAGCGTCGTTAATATAACGTTGAAACGTTGCAGGGGCTCCTGTCAGGCCGAAGGGCATGACCAGGGACTCATATAATCCGAAACGGGTCCGGAAGGCCGTGAGGTATTCTTGGCCCTTCTCGATCCGGAGGTTGTTAAAAGCGGATACAATATCTATGCGGGAGAAGTACTTCATGCCGGACAGGTTGTTCAGGGATTCCTTGATCAGGGGTAACGGGTAGCGGTCCTTTACGGTGATATTATTCAGGGCCCTGTAGTCCACGCAGAATCGTAGCCCGCCGCCTGGCTTCTTGACAAACAGCACTGGGGAGGCGACGGGTGAAGAGCTAGGTCGGATGAATCCTTTGCGCAGGTTCTCATCGAGCCACTCTCGTAGAGCTGTCAACTCTTCTCGGGACATTCCATATAGCGGGCCGAAGGGCAGCTTCCCTCCGGGTATCAGTTCAATGTGGTGATCTCCGGCTCGGTGCGGAGGTAGCTTCTCTGCTTCTTTAGGCGAAAATACGTCCTGGAACTCTCGTAGTTCCTCGGGCAGTCTCAGATCCTCACTCTTATTCTGTAATGCTCTGTCTATCTGTTCCAGGGTGACAGCGAAGAAGCGACAGCGGGTTCTCCGGCTATATAGTCTGACAGCTTGTAGGGATATAGGAAGGATATCCTTCCTCCTCAGGCTTTGGGGAATGTTCTGTTCTAGCTGGCGGAGGAATTTCTTTGGGACGGTCTGTAGGGCTTTGATTTTTGTGGGCTTGGCTGGTGTATTACAGAACTTCTGACAGTATAGACTATTAAAGGTAAAGGTGTGGGCTGCGAAGCCTACCTGTGGATCGTGTTGCTTTAACCAGGGCATTCCTAAGACTATAGGATAGCTGGCTAGCCGGGTGACGTAGAATAACATATTCTTCTGGTAGTGGTCGGCGATACGGAGTCCGGCACGGACGTAGTGGGTGATCTGTCCACTCTCGGCAGGGCGGCCATCGAATACTTCTATTTCGAAAGGCCTCTTCAGGGGGCGGAATTGCAGGTTCTGGGACTTAGCCCAGCTTTCATCAATGAATCCTTTCCCTTCTGCTCCGCTATCTGTCATAGCGTAAGAAGGTATTGGTTCCTTTCCAGTTGATATTAGGTTAGCAGGTAAAATCATTAAGTTAGAACGTTGGTTCCCTTCCTCTTCAACTGGAATCCCATGGACCGAGGCGGCAGATAGTCTGATCTTCAGTGCGGGTGGTAGTGAGGCGGGAGCCTGCCGCCGACTTAGGACAGGCTCGCCCCGTTTTCCTGGTGCCTTCGTGAGTTGCGGGAGTCGGATCGGTCTAGAGCCGGGGATCTTGGAGAGGAGTGACGGCTATAGCGGTAAGGGCTCTGGGGAATAGCTGCGTGTCGGAATTTAGCAGGCCGGGTGTCGGGTTCAGGGCAGTCGCGGAGGTAGTGAGATGACGACCCGCAACGGAAGCACTGGTTATTCTCTCTGCGGTAGTTCGGGCGGATATAGCGGTCGTTGATTGCTTAAGTCCATGGGGTCTCCGGCAAGCTGGGGATTCTCAGGGGGGCTTCGACCCCTACGGGGCGAGGGGGACTTCCTCTCTTGTCTCTCGGCCCGTGTGCGTGTAGGACCTACACGAGGTATAGGGTTCGACCTCTTAGGGATATAGGGTCGGCTCTTCTCACGGTATTCTTGCAGGCGTATATCCAGTTCCTTGAAGTGCGATACTAATGTATTATAGCTGTAATCGGCAGGGGGGTTATTCAGGAGCATCTCGGATAGCTCTTTCGATACGGCCTTCTCGAGGAAAGGGGCCAGGGCATCTCCCTCAAGGCCGCTATCAAGGCTCAGGCTCTGAAACTCGGCATAGAAGGTAGAGAAGTCTCTATCTCTCTGTTTGATAACATCTAGCTTCCGTCGTGCTGTTCTGGCTTCGTTCGGGTCCCCATAGGCGCCCTGTAGGATATCCAAGATATCCTGATAGTCTGGAAGGCGGCAAGCTCCCTTAAAGATGTAAGGTTGTATGAGCTTGTAGGATTCCTTGTTCAGTCGGCTATTCACATAAGCCATACGGCTCACTGCAGTCGGGTATCGGTCTTCATTAACGGTTAGTTTCTCTGTAATGGCATCACGGAAGCGGCGTAAGTCTGCGCGGGTAGCTTCAAACTTCTCAGGGTCGGGTAGTCGTTCTGAAAGGTAGGCGGAGGCGGTAGATCGGGTAGTAGGAGGCGGAGCCGCTCCCACAATCTCAGCTGCTTGCGTCTTAGCAAGGGGATCAGGCGTAGCGGAGGGCGTTAGGGCTGATACAGTAGGTAGTCTAGAGGCTATAGCTTGGCGGGCTTCATCCCGGGCCGCCTCTAGTTCCTTTTCTTTCTTATCAAGCCGGTCCTCTACCCATGACCTCTGCATCATGGCGGCGGACTTCTCGATCTGTACCGCCTGTAGGGTGTTCTGGAGGTTCAGGATTTCCTCTTGCTGGGTCTCGACCTGGACTTGGAGCTCTACGAGCTTCCTATCGGCTGCGACCTGGTTGGATTCCTGTTCTTTCATCCAGGCGTAGGCGTCGCTTAGGTATTGGTACCACTTATCGGGGTCCTCTGCATAGCATGCCTCATATTCGGCGCGGCTTCCTGGGATAGCGGGGGGAGTCGGGTGGGCAGGCATTGCGTTCGGCGTCCAATTGGTGGGAGCTACGTAGTGTCACGGGCTGGGCTCGGTAGGGCAGGTGAACGGGGAACGCTTCAGGCAGAATACGGTCTATTGCTACGGATAGGCACTGCAGGCAGGTCAGGCTCTATTAACAAGACGTAGCTCGAGGAGCTACGTTCAGGAACTATCTGGTCGGTAAACAAAGTCTCTGCGATAACGTATCGCCACGTGATCCGGATCTACCTTGTTAGTGGTCTAGGGTAGGCCAGTCTGGTCGAGCTGTGACAATATTAAGAAAAGTTGAGGGTTAATTTTAAGGTGAGGGTTAAGAAAAGTCGAGGGTTAGTTTTAAGATCCCTCAATTTACAACATGTCCATTTGATCAGATACTTCTCAACCACAAATTTAATATAACGTATATATATAACGTGGTTGATAAGCCCTTCAGGCCCTTCAAAATGACCCCAAATTAAGTATCCGACGCGCTGCAACTATCTATAAAGTCCATTACCGTACCTTACATCGTCGTCAACATGGCATTCATTCACGACGCGATTCCATCCCAAACTCACGGAAACTATCTGATCTAGAGGAACAGATAATAGTTCAATTCGTCCTTGACCTAGATTCGCGAGGATTTCCCTCGCGATTGCGTTTTGTGGAAGAAATGGCCAATTCTCTGCTTATAGACCGCGACGCGTCACCTGTTGGCAAGCGCTGGGCTCATAACTTCATAAAGCGACAACCAGAGCTAAAGACGCGTTTATTTCGCAAATATGACTATCAAAGAGCTAAATGCGAAGATCCGACTATTATTCGTGGCTGGTTCAGGCTTGTACAGAACACAATCGCGAAGTATGGTATCCGATCAGATGATATCTGGAACTTTGATGAGACTGGCTTTATGATGGGTGTCATAATGTCCGGAATGGTTGTCACAGGTTCAAAAAGGTAAGGCAGACCAAAATCAGTGCAGCCTGGAAACTGGGAATGGATTACTGTGATCCAGACGATTAATGCGGAAGGTCAATCGATCACGCCATTCATCATTGGTGCAGGCCAATCTCACCTTGCAAATTGGTACCAAGAATGCAAACTCCCAGGCGATTGGGTTATTGCAACGAGCCAAAATGGATGGACAAATAACGAGCTGGGTCTCGAGTGGCTAAAGCACTTTGATCGATCTACAACTAAACGGTTAAATGCTCGGTATCGTCTTCTGATCCTTGATGGTCACGAAAGCCACCACTCGGCCGATTTCGAGAGATATTGCCAGGAGAACAAGATTATCACGCTCTGTATGCCTGCTCATGCATCTCACCTACTCCAACCCCTTGATGTTGGGTGCTTTGGGCCGCTAAAACAGGCTTATGGTCGAGAAATAGAGCATCTGATTAGATGCTCTATAACCCATATTTCTAAGACCGAGTTCTTTTCTGCCTTTTATGCTGCATTTAAAGATACTTTTACTGAAAGCAATATCCGGGGAGGTTTTAGAGGAGCTGGTCTTGCTCCTCTTAACCCGGAAAATGTAATCTCAAAGCTTGATGTGCAGCTACGGACTCCAACGCCTCCCGGGGAGGCTGCTAACCCTTCGACCCCATGGGTTTCAAAGACCCCAAAGACAGCAACTGAGGCTCAATCTCAATCTGAATACCTCGAAAGGCGAATCAGAAGTCATAAAAGCAGCTCCCCAGAGTCAATAATTGAAGCTTTAAAGTCTAGTACTAAAGCAACAAAGGCAGCTCTACATCGGCTAGCCTTAGTAGAGGCTAGGTTAAAGGATCTTGAACAAGCAAATAAGATACTAAGCCGGCGCCGAAGGGCAAAAAGGACTAGACTACAGAAAGGAGGGGCGATGACAGTACAGGAAGCATCGCAAGTAGTTGATCAGATGGATGTTGATGCGCAGGTAGTGGCCGAATCATCTAGAAATGGTGCTCGAGGAAGGTCGGAGCGCCCGGGTGGTCGGCGTTGCGGTGTATGCGGCAAGGCCGGGCATAATGCAAGGACCTGTCGGGTAGTGATTGAGACCCCAGGAGAAGAGTATAGCGAGTAGTTTTAATTGATTAGATGGTTTATGGTGGTTTTAAAGCGATTTAAAGTCAAGAGGTTGAGATTTTTGTGACACTCGCTTATCTGTGACACTCGCTTATCATACACGTTATACTAAGATTTATTATTATATTAAGATTTATTATTATACTAAGATTTATTATTATACTAAGATTTCTTATTATATTAAGATTTCTTATTATACTAAGATTTCTTATTATATTAAGATTTATAATTATTATAAGGCTAATAATAAGGAAAAAAAAATAATTATATTATAAATTCTAATTATTTTATAAATTTTAATTAATTTATAAAATTAATATTATTTAATTAAGTTATAACCTTTATAATTATTATTTATTTACTTTATAAGTATTAATTTATTAATTACTTTATAACTTTAATAATTAATTCAAGGAGGTAAAGCTTAATTTAATTACTTAAAGTATAAGTTAGTTATAATTAGGTATTAATATATTAGAATAAAAGTCTAAATTAAAATAACTTTTTTTATATAATTTAATAGGTTTATCCTAGGATATAGTAATAGAGGTAATTATTAAAACATAAGACAGCATTAATATAACTAAAGTTAAGAAATCATCTTAATAAGCTACTCATAATCTATTCTTTCTCAGTAAAGAACCAGCAGAATTATCTTAAAGGCTAAGCAGTTTTAAACTGCCATAAGCCAAAGGGCACATCTATTAGGTAGTCAGGCATTTATATTAAATAGGATCAAAGGCTCCGTTATCATTAGCTAGCCCGAATGTAAAGAGTCGCCTGATACTTATGACTTGGAAATACAATTCATGCCTCTGCCTTCATGTTACTAGACGTGTGGAATAAAAGACAAGGTATACTCTCCTGAATGCAAACCCACAGGTCAAAGATAACAAATAATCAAGTTTAGTTGACAGTTTAGAGACAGGTTATATTCACTACATCATGCACATTTAAAACTTGTTTCGTGAAACCAAATGATATTTATATTCCCAACTACTCAGTCTTCTTCCACATCTTCAACAATTCCGACCTTGGAGTCATGAATATGCTCCTCTGCACGCTCAAAATAGGTGCCTGTGCAGATGCCAAGCCCGTCATACTCCCAATCCTTCGTTCTTTCTTGTCAGGGCGCTTGGCAAGTCCACGCAAAGAGTCTTTGGTCAAGTTCTGAGAACTGATCTTGACGATTGTGCGAGGATCCATTGTCTGATGACTTGGCTCAGACAATTGCGAAGCTACATGTGTCCTATCCTCGCCTTCTTTCAAAGGGTTGGGTTTGGTGGTCACAGGCTCGCTACGCCGCTCCTGAACAGGTTCACCCGGTCGCTCAGACGTCTCTGGTTCGAGAGTCTTTTCCTTAGGTACAGCCTGCTCAGGTGGGATGTCCTCATCCATGGGTTCAACGACGGTCGCCTCTTCCAACGACATAACGTCATTGTGTAGCGCCGAACGGATTGTTCCCAGTTCAGGACTCTTGGGAGCACTATCTGAGGTGACAGTGACTTCAGGGGGTCTCTGCACATTGTCGCCTCGGTTGGGTGCTTCCTTGGCTTGACGCAACTCGCTCAATTCAGACTGCATGCTCTCGAACTGCTTCTGCATATTGAGCATGAGTTCCTTTTGCTCTTTTTGCGCTTGCAACATGAGGTCCCTACTCTCCGCAATGACTTCATTTTGCCGCTTGACACCATCTGCAAAGAGGCCTCGCAGTTTCTTCTGACCTTCCCGCAACTCTCTATTTTCCTTCCTCAGCTCTGAGAGTTCCGAAAGCATTTTCTTCTCTCGCAGGGAAGCGTAAATAGGTGATGCAGGAGGTTGTGGAGGTAGCGATTCGGCAAGAGTAGGTCCACGAGGACGGAATTCGTCTGGTTCATTGGTAGCCTGTGGAAGGAACTCACCGAAATCGAGGTTGGCACCATCATCGACGGTGCCGGTCATGTCATCATCATCCTCTTCGCCCTCTAGGTCAGGTAGAGGTTCGAAAGGGAGATCAGAATCGCTAGAGCGCACTGGCGCACTATCGTCACCCTCGACATTGGTGACAGCATGTCGACGAAGGAGCTTTGGGAGAGGACCAGTGGTTTCCGAAACCGACTCACTCTCCTTGTCACTGGAGTCATCGACAACAGCTCGACGACGCCTCTGATGGTGGGATGAGGTGTCTAGCTGAGATCCATTGTCGTCACTGGACGAAAAAGGATCGGAGCCCTGATTCTCATCATCGTTTGCCTCTTCTGTGCCTTGCACGGAAGTAAGCTGTCTGTCAACGAGTCTAAGATGCCTAAATACGCTCTTCTGTGAGTGCATATATATGACGGAGAGCCTGTCCTGTTGTGGTAACTCAGGACCAGAATTCTCTACCTTCCAAGCGTTCAGCGCGTCCTCAACGCTGTAGTTCCATTCGGGTTTGAAGTCCATGGAATTGACAACTTTGGTGAGGACCTTGAGATCCCACACAGTGACTGGAAGGACACTCCAGCCAAAGACACTATTGTACTTGGGATCGGCTTTGGGCCTCACAGTATTCTCCTTCGGGACCGCCTCGCCGACCTCGTAGAGAATGTCCGAAAGGGTGGAGGATGGCTCGTCTCTGCCAGAAGCGCGATCTCTTTCGGCCTTGTGCATTTCGTGGTAAGAAATGTTTAAGGACTCGCCTTGGTGATCTTTGATCTTGTCAAAGATCCGTTGAATGACTGAACAGGAAAATTTCACGTCAACAGCCCATGCAGAGCGAGAGTCAAGTCTACAAATGACCGTCCATCGCAGAGCCAGAGCCAGCGAATCTATGTTCTCCTCCCAGCACGGATGAACCATGAGGCTCGAGAGAAGATCGCAGAATTTGCCCGACATGATCCATTCATTGCAAAAATGGTTCTTTGATACAGCTTGGTATCGCAGGGCACAAATTGGCGACAAAAGTACAATCGGTGTCGTCCTGTACAATCTGAGGGAAATCTTGAACAGCAAGAACAACGACGCGTATTGTGAGGTGTTCAGGCGACTCGAGCTCTCCTTCAACTCAGACTGATTCCATTCTTCATCGATCGCAGCATTGTCTTCTTCGTCCCAGTCATGTTGCGCGGTGAAATCAGCGACAACTCAGCGGCGCCACGGATACCAGCTGATTCCATGTCAACACTTTTCGTCGCACTGGATGTGCTAAAATGGATTGAAGGTCGGGCCATTCATAATGAGCAGCAGTAGTGAGTTGATTGGTTCTAACTTCTGTGTGGGGTATTCCCATCCCACAGGTTTTACTTTAAATCACCCAGCTTGATTACTAAGGGCTGTTGTTCCTGAGGATCATTGAGACCATGCCCGGCCTGCGACACTTTTCCTTCATTCACCTCCTGCACAGGACAAAGACACTACTACACCCGCTACAGTCACATCTCACTTCTGACATTTGACATACATCACTTTCTATGACGTCTCCAACACCAGATAGACCTTGCTCATGACCGAAACCCCGCATTCTTCATCTACTTGAAACCCGGAGCTTTCCCGAACCGCCGTCTGGGCTCTGATCTGCCGAACACCGCACCCAAGATACTGCGGCCCGTGAGATATTCTGCTCTTCCCTACCGCGGCATCTACCATCCTATTACCTCCAGCGTTCGTCTCGGGTATTCCTGGCTCGTTTCTGGCAGCCACTGCTCCAGTGTATCATGTTGTTGAATGTCGGAGGGTTCACCCTCAACTTCAGGATTAAGGTTCAGGATTAAAGTTTGAAGTCCTAAACTTAGACCGTGGGACTTTCATCTAGGACTTTCTAGAACTCAAGTCCTAGAAGGAACCAGTCGAAGATATAAGGCCTCAAAGGTCCTTCGATTGCGACAGAAAAAAGGAATACACACGATTCACCTTAATATCTGACACATGTCTACTCCCGCTCCCTTCCCCATTGGCCCCTCGAACCCTCTCGAGACCCAGACGAACGCGGGCAGTGATAT
>NC_030991.1:533741-544125 GCF_000149955.1 Fusarium oxysporum f. sp. lycopersici 4287
ACCCCGACAACCACTCCAGATGCATCTTCTTCAGCCTCAACCTTTTCCATCTACAATCAACTAGTCGTTGCATCAGAATGGACCGAGCAATGATTCTTCATGAACGATCGTGTTCACTCGTACGCCCTGACCTGGGAGGTTGAACAGCGAGATGGTCTCGAGTCGGACACTGGCGCCATCACACAATACACAATTCCGGTCCTTATTGTCAAAGTGAATAGGGAGATGTCATGCGTGTGAGGGTTATTGAGAGTCAAATTTTGGCCTAGATCACTGCTCAAGTCAAGAGGACGAAGGTCTCAGTTATATACAAAACAGTGGTGTTCAAGTGGGTCGGGACGCCTCCTCGGCTGGGACGGAATATCGTTTGACACTTATCATCCGTGATCAGGGCTACCATCCGTAAGCATGCTCCACCTGTGCGCCCACCACTTCCTGTCCCGCCCTCTACTCCTACGTCTGCTTCGCTCGAACCGAGTACTCCGCCGGCCAAGCGAACAATCCCTGACTATGGCCAGACCCCTACGAAGAAACGACACCTGTCCCTGGCCTCTTCTAGCACCATTCCCTCTTCTCAGAGCCACGAGTCTATCAGATCCCTCACCGTTTCGGCTTCCTCACAAGATGAGCTTGATGTATCGGGGGCGGATGTTGCCACTACCTGTCGTCCAGATCCGCCCAAATCCGATTCAATCACAGCCTTCACATCAGACTCGCCTCGACCGCATCGCAACCGTCATCCCTCAAAGGAATATCAGGAAGTCGAGTAGGAATCCGCTCGAAAAATCCTCTTATCGTAGCAACAAATAGACACTTCGTACAGCAACAAATTGACTGAGATAGCTGTTGTCCATCCACCAGTGGCGACCATCAATATACCCCAAAGTACGCAAATGCTTCTCGCCCAGATTGCCCATCCTTGGGCATGCAGACCTTCTTGTGAATCCTCCACTTTGCCCTTTGATGCTCCCTCCCACAATAGCCCGCAGCCCGGCATCGTGTCAGAGGCCCAAGTGGCTCAAGGGCCCTGCCCTTCGGACAACCGGCTAACTAGGTGTGTGAGTCCGGGTCAACGGAAGCTGCAGGCCCTGACTGGGGATCAGCCGGCGATAACCTCAGCAACTGAGGATTCCTATTAACACAATAAGAAGGGGCCAATCGCCCAACTAGGGAATATGTCAGAGATCAAGTGCATCACAACCTGGAGTCACCTTTGCCTGCTGTCATCACTCTCTTCAAACCAAGCTCCTGACAGATCGCCTGCAACTCTTGATGTCTTCTATCTTTTCCCAAATATACCTTACAGAGGCGGACTGGGCATTTGGTCATGATGGATTGATAATTCTACAGTCGCAAGGGTTGCATCTCCATTGCCCGACATTTCCAATCTTGCATTGTGATTCATGGCCCCTCACTTCCTACACCACGTCGAGGAGGATGCCAGCATACCCTTGAAAGGACCCCATCTCCCGCAAATACACATGTGACTAACATCACCCAATCCAAAGCCAATATTTGCACTCAACCTTTACGTTTCCATCCAACACATCTCAACTGACCTCGAAACTGCCATAACAACCTCGTTCATCAAGGCTCTTTGCGCAAGCCGCGACCGGCTTGCCTCTCCTGTTGGTGGAAACTCATGTTGAAGGCTGTACGGCAGCGGAGAGCTCATAGAAGTCACTAAGAAAGGGCTTTAATTGTCTTGTCTTACCTAATTCCATGGTGGGTGTTGGTCCTTTTATCTATGAGAGTCTCGCTCATTCATCGCTCTGAAACGATGCTGTAACAGCCGATCAGCAAAAGTTGTCAGCTCCAACAACTCAGGCTTATGGCACCTCAACAACAAAGCCATTTACTGAATTCGGTAAGCGATATGTCAGACAATTGGTTCCGCAGGGATCATTGGTGGCACCAGTCGATTGATAAGAATTATCTCAAGAACAAAAGAAATCGAACAGCCATGTGTTCGGGCACAGCTATTTAAGTTCATGTCGTTAGGATTATGCCACAGGCCAGATGCGAAACCGGATAGTTACATCCGGTCACACGAATGTTATGCGACACGATAGCTAGTCAGGACTAGTGCTGGATCTCCAGGAGTACAGAGGTTCAATCCACGTCCATCCACGCCAAATTAGACCCCGGTTTAATAGCAATCACTGTAAATCGTCCTTGCGCGCAGTGAATTATTTAAGGTGCCCCGAAGGACAAGCGCATGATCTCCGCTATCCTGCCCTGGCTCCTATTGAAGCTTCTTGGGTCCGGACCTCTAGAGAGTCTCAGCCCCTTTCCGGCAGCAGACTCTGTCCGGTTTTTATGGATGGAGTCCGGAATTGGTTTGCCAATCTACCGCTTCTGATAAGCAAATGCCATTATTCCGTGTCGAACAAGCGCCTAAGAGTACTAACCTTGCAAAAATCGCAGCTACATGGCGTGCTTCCGTTTCCATGGTGGTCACATCCAAATCGCTGATCTCCCTCCGTTCCGCAACAGGTCCACCGGAAACCCTGTGGCCAGTACTCGTACATCTTCTCCTCGTTGGAGTTGAATTCCTTCTCAAATTTTTCTTTGAGTTCGTCAGATTCGGAAGCTAGGCAATTGCCCCATCCCATGCGGTCCCCACCAGCCGTGGATGTCCAGGTGATCAATTCAAGCTTTCCCTCGTGCGAGCAGCCATCCTTGCATCTGCGGTGACGGTCGTACCATTGGCTCGACGTGGGCATACCGGTGGTCGACAATATTGTTAATGTCTGGAATTACTATTTCTCTTCCAAAGGACTGATAGGAATGAAAAGGGAAGATGAGAAAAGAAGAGAAAAGGAGAAAGCTGAGGGAAGGACGCGGGTTTTATGGGGCCACGTGGTGTTAGATTGGCGGCTGGGAAGTGTTGGATATGTGTGTAGGGTTGATGTCCAATTATATGGAGGGTGAGTGTCACACTTGAGGGTCAATCTAGTCCCCAGGAGCTCGTCCTTCTTCTGTCTCTGTTTTCCCCGCCACCCGGTATTGATATATCCGGGGACCCACAAAATACACGTTTCTTTTATCGAGGCGCTATCACTAATCCAACAATTCCCAGCCGCCAATCTAACAATATTAGATTGACGTCAATATGCATTGCAGGAGGCGCTAGATTGAAGGCCTCCCGGTTATAAGGATACTAGCGGTTTGTTGTCCGAACGCGACAGAAGACCGCCGCCCCCGCACGAATAGAACAAGCAAGAACACTACAATCTTATCCTGTGAATCACGATATACTGAACTCACCTTACCGCGAAATTGCTATAACCAGTGCGCATCTAACAGATAACGCCCCGACTTCGTGAGTGTCTCATCACCACGTCAATTCTGTGACCGTGTCCGGAAACGTCGACATCCACACTAGACTACCAATCAAGATGCCGCGTATGAATCTGGGCCTTCCCTACAACCATTGTAACCACCAGCCATGCCAGGTTGGCTTTCAGAGCCCTAACCTCCTCCGCTGCGGTGGTTGTCATGTCGTCAAGTATTGTGGCCAGCCGCACCAAAGGGCCGACCGACCCAAGCACAAGGTCCAATGCAACCCGATAAAGCAGACCAGAGATAAGGCCTTAGAGGAAGAGGAAAAGCTGCGGATCAATCCCGGCGCAGACACAGACGGGAGCCCTTTCGACAACGCCGTAGGCCTTTTCTGGTTCTTCAAAAGCACTCGCCCTTACATGCAAGCTCGCTTTGATTACATCACTGCCGTTCTCAACGTCCGCACCGGCGAAGCCGTCGAGGTCGCACTCAACCATTCCCTCGACCTGCTTCGTCTCTGTCGAGGCGACAATTTACGCGTTCGTTCCCAGGTTCCTGCGCTGTATCTCCGGCTTGGGAGAGACCAGGATGCATACGATTTCATCAAATGGTATGCTGTCAGAGGCGACTCGCACTATGACTGGCGCGATATGAACTTGCCGTTTCTCGACATGCATGGAGAGGATACGTTTGAGGCTGTCGACGAGAAGCCCCACCACATCGAGTTGGCCTTCTTCGTGGCCTTGACGCTCATCAAGATTCGTTTGATGAAGGACTTAGAGTCCCTCCAAGGATTCTTGCAGAGTAATCCTAACGCGACAGGGGAAGCTAGGTATGATCATCTGCAGGAGGAGGCGATGAGCGATATACTTCTCAGACGGCCGGACATTGTCGCGCAAGACAACTACGAGGAGACAATCGCTGAGCTGCGGCGCCAGGCACTACAGTTGTATAGGATAGTCAAGGAAAAGAATCCACATTTCTGGCCGGGCATCATGAATCCGAACCTATACGCTCATAGTGTGCCGACGATTTATACTTTCGGATCACGAGAGGAGGCTGTGCTCGTTTTTCGGAACTCATGGTACTCGTGGTCAGAGACAGAAGTGGCCATACAGTTTATCAGAGGGGTTATACGCGACGATGTGTAAACGTACAGCAATGAAAAACTCTACGGATATTCTATTTAGGAACAACTGATATATTTTAGCCTTGACTTTGGCATCTTATGCAATATGAATGGGCTCGGCGGCGAAACGCTGAATACCCATGTGCGGCTATACGTTTGTGCGTTTATTTGTTTGTTTGAAAGAAGATGATGCTGAAGATGCTTGGGCTTTGTTGACGCACGATAGGATGTGTATTGTTGCTGGCTAAAGTCGCAGTCGCCAATGGATGTATGGGTTTCCTGGGGTACTCGTGAATTTCGCGCTCTTTTCCCCGTCCGCAGTCGCAATTGTGTTCCTTGAGTGGCAGTTGTTTTAAAAGTTCGACCTCGCTGTTGTGGAAATTTTTGCGTTTCAGCATATGTCATGTTATGTTATGTATATTTTTCGTCCGGGGGGCCGTAGACCCCGAAAGCCCCCTACTGGGGCACAGGACGTGCTGAGCTAGGGTCTATTTACACGCTAATTACAAAATGCTTTTGGATCTGCGAAACTTAGTCATTCGCGAGGCGAAATTAGACGTCCCTGTCGAAAGCGCGATTTTGCAAAGGGAATTGCTATACGGGCATGACGTTTTGGCTACACAGGCATGACTCTTACACGGGCATGACTTTTGTGGCATCTGATTCGCTAGACTTCCGTCGACTCATAGGTACATCCTCGCAAAGGCGGTGAAGCCAGCTTCACTAACAAGATCTCCCTTTCAGTGTAGAAGCAATTAGCCCGGTACGACTAGCTTCATTTTGACTATTGAAGCTATCGTCACCGTAGGCTTATGTATCACTAGGAATTGATTGGGAGGTCATAGTTTTATTTGAGACTGATTTGGCTTGATTTGTATGGTGTTTTGATGAAAATGCGTCTCTTCACGAACTTCTCGTACCCCGCCTGTACTAGTGTGGTCACTGGAGGGATGTGGGGCCACGTACGAAGCAAAAGGGCTATGCCACCGAAAGGGATAGGTACAAATTAGGGTTGTCGGCAGAACCGAGATGTGCTAACAAATATGGGCCTTAGCGAATCAGATGCCACAAAAGTCACGCCCGTGTAAGAGTCATGCCTGTGTAGCCAAAACGTCATGCCCGTATAGCAATTCCCTTTGCAAAATCGTCAACAGATAACCCTATCCAGCATATCAACGGCACAAAAGGCGCATCATATCAAGCCTGTTACCCGTCAGCGGGATGATCAGGCGCGGCTGATGAACGATAGCCGCAGGGTAAGCCTGTTGTCAGGCGATCGTGAGCCTCTGGGCGCGGTAGCCTCAGGGCTGCTTTCAAGTGATCGCGGTCAGATGAAAGGCGTGCTAACGCCCTTCATCTGGCTGACAACAGGTAAGAGAGAGAAGAAGGGTAACAAAAGAGATGTATAAAGGTAAAAGAGGGGAGGACGGATGCAAGTGCGTCCCGGGTCGTACTCGTCTAATAGCGAGGGCAGATCTTTCCGAAGAATGCGTTCGCTTTAGATAGTTCGGTGAACTTGGTGAAGTCTTTTCCTATTGCCAAGTTGGCGGCTGCATTCGGCGGGGGTCCCAGCCTCATCCGATGACGCGGCGGTACCTTTCTGCAGTAGAAGATGTGGTCCGGTGCTCTGAGTCGGTTGCATGAGCAGACCAGGCGTGCGTTGCCGTGGTCGAATCTCTCGTGGTATGCGGCGAAGTCCCCGTGAAGCGACCTCGCTGCCAGCAGATGGTGCAAGGCTGCGCGCGGGAGCGAGAGCTCTTGCGGACAGCCTATGTTCGCCTTGAGATTGAGTCTCTTATACTGCTCAGGAGCGGCGGTGCATTACCAGGCTTCGAATGCTTCTTTCGGCTTTTGCCTTGCGATCCTTCGCAGGTATGCTAGCATTAACTGAGGCCTGCGGGCTTATGGAGTGATGATGCTGCTTTGGCCAGTCTATTGGCATGTTCGTTTCCAGGGATATCGGTACGTCCTGGCACCCAGTGTACCTGTGTGGCTCTATGTGGTGCTGCTAATGCCTGAAGCTTGAGAAAGACGTCTGGAGAGGAGTCGGATGGTATGCCTCGCAGGCATGTGGCGGCCGCGAGGTTGTCTAGGCAGATTATGATGTTTTGTGTTACTGATTCTCGCAGGTTTAGGGCGGCTTCCAGGCCCTCTAATGCCCCTATAGTTTGGCGTCGAAGACCTCAGTCGATCCAAGTCGACCTGATCCGTTGAAATAGGGAGATTGTTTAAGTGGATAGTAAAGCCATAGCTAGAAGCTCCCTAAGAGGACAGAGAACTATCTGAGTATACGACTAAGGTAAATGGGTCGAGTGACTAAACCCAGTGGAGGAAAGCGTCGGCCATTTCTTCCTTCAATGCTGTCTGTAGCGGTGGCATCTGTTCCTGGTTGAAGCGTTGCTGGACGAGCTTCGGTCGTGTGCAAGGCTTAAGGGACTTATCCGTGCGTCGGAGACGCGTCCAGAAGCTGCTTTCCGTCTGGACTTGATATCTTCGCTTGATGAGATCATGGTAAGTGGGCTGGCTGTGGTAGCATTTGTCTTATAAGAGGATATGCATCGTCAAACGATTTGAGTCGTGCGGAGAACCTAGGTCACCGTGCTTCGAGGAGCTGGTTAACTGGCGTTATCCTACTTTCCTGGTGGAGGATGGTAATGGGTGTTGTCTTCTAGACGGGAAGTATAGCTCTCATGTTGTTTATCTTGCGCAGCAGTGCTGGGTGAAAATATTAATTGGACTTGATTGTTAATGAGATGAGAGTTCTTCTCAGGTTTATATCTCTAAACGATTTCATCTATGACTTTGAACTCCAATTCTAGGACTTTCAGACTGTTAGTCTGAATCCTGAAGGGAAGGGGGTTTCCCGGATTTTCCAACAAGAGCTAACTCGGAATGTTTCTCGATATTACTGTGACGTACTGCCAAACGTCATTCAACAGTGTCCTCGAGGCTTTCCTCCCAAGACAAAGTTTGGAACCACTGCGAGACCAGATTGGTAAACACTATGACTGCAAGAAGAACTACGGTGGCGATTACAACCTATACCTAAGATACGTAATCCGCGATGCGTCATTCACATGCAACGCCCGAGATCCCATCGACTCTTACAGTGAGAAGACTTATGCGATGAACTATGGCTTCCCCAGCGACAAGCTAGCTTATCACGCGGGAGATTTAATCCCACTGTTTATGACCAACGCAGTGTTGCAGAGCATACCTTTGCTGAACGCCACTGGGATGACCTAGTTTGAGACTGGGAAATGGTCACCAGCCCTGGGCCTCGTTGTCCAGCCTGAATTTTTGAATTATTTTACATGATTTGCTGTCAACAGCACAATGGACGAGACCAAGTGACCGGTTGTTGGTAGGAGAGGTAATGCGTTCCACAATTTGATGAAGGTAAATGCGAGCAGTACAGTTCCAGCCGAGAAGAATGTGCATTGGATGCTGGTTAAGTATGAGCAGAACACGGCAAACACATGCGCGTTTTGGAACGGTATAGCTCAGGATATCACGAAGTAGATGAGAGCAGCCTGAGGGAAAGGGATTAGTGCGGATGATGAAAGTATCTGGAAGAGTTGTAGGGTGATTAGCCAAGGACTAAGCAAGACAAGCCTTTCAATGGTTAGGATATCCCGCTCACTTGCACCTTCCCAAAGGACTTGATCTCGGACTACTCAAAACTTATTAATGGCGTCGAGACACTAGTGACAGTCTATTGACTGGAGATAGTGTTCTTTGTTATCTTGTTGGCAGCCCGAAGTTAGAATTACTGGCTTGCCTCTTCTTCCATAGCTAGGTATTGACTGGAGTGTCAGTTCGTCGAGAACCGTCTCACAAATACATCATGGGCTCTGACATGAGTTCAGCGTAATAGCACTCAATGCCTAATCTTTTTCATGCAGTCCTTTCAGCCTCTGGGCCATGACAGCAAGTCCATGTAATCTCGATAGCTTTCTTTCAATACATTAATTGTCCCATCAAACTAACGGTATCCCCTTCACACCAACGCCACGCTTAATAAAGCTGATATCCCTATATTACAACTTCAACCACCACTCACAACAATGAAACCCCTATCAAAATGCAGACCGCATAACCCCTTCCCCCAAAGCCTCCTCAACCATAGCCAGTCTAGCTTGCCAGCCGGGTTCCATAAAACGAGACATAAACATCAATCGTTTCGCCGCCGTATCGATCCCCATCTTCTCTTTCATGACCTCGGCCTTCTCAGGTTCAAGCTGCCCAATCCTCTTGGTAACCAACGCAATCTTGCTGTCGGTTTTGAAAAGTCCAGCAGTACTCTTGTCAAGTTGGCTTTTGACTACGGTATATACCTCTTCATGTTCGAGAACCGTTCTTTTTCGTCTATCCAGGAAGGTGCGAAGTTCGTTGTCCCCAGGATATTTGTTGTAGAGATCTTCAAGGTCCCTGAGCATCTTGTTCTCGGTTGTGATTGATTCCTCTACATCCTTGAGCGCGTGTTGGGATTTTTCCTGGTCCTTTGCTTGCTTGACCTTTGTAAGTCTGAGACTGCGCTCAACGGCGGCGAGTCGGCGGTGTTCGTCGTTGATGGATGATAAGAGTTCTTCGAAGCTCTTGATATGAGGTTCTAAGGCAGCCGAAGCGGCCTTCAAGCTTGCTCTAAATTCGTCTCCGGTGGGCTGAAAGGAAGTTAGTTTATGATGACTGCATCGGATTGACTGTATTTGCAAATGTTGCTTACAAGAAGAGCGTTCCAATCCAATGATCCGGTCACCTGTGAACTTGGGCGTCGAACGTCAGCAGTCTTTCGTCTTTTGGTTGAAGGGGCTGTGAGTGATTCTGAAATGCTCGCCGCTGTCTGGTTGATGAAGCTGTTGGTAGATGTAAATGCTGTTGCTGGCGATGACGGAGCAGGGCGCTTGTTAGCCCCAGTAGGGGCGATGGGACGAGGTGTCGATGGTTGACTGCCTCCTAGGTGGGAGTATAGAGATGCTTGAGGAGTCGTATTGGTAGACGCCGATGGCCGGTGATTCGGTTGTTGCTGAAAGCTCTACCCTCTAATTCTGGGCCAATAGCTTATAGTCTAGATACTGCTATAAATAAATGCTTATTAAGAAACATTTTTAGTATCAGTTTTCAACAGCGCAACATTCTCACCTTCTGCTTTTGGCTTTGAAGGATTGTGCTAATATCGATCTAGTATGGGGAAGATATGATGCCATTGTGTTATTGGTCCGCGTCTGTACTGCTGATTGTGCGCGAAGCTGTACAGAGTTCTGAGCCGCGGTTGCTGATCCCTGGCTGCCTGGTTGTTGCGGAAGGCGCATAGTGCCCTGTGGAGTTGTCGCAGGAAGAGACACGGGAGTCTGAGGATTGCCCGGAACAGATGACGCTGTTTGCTTGAGCGGTTGCACACCAGGTCGTTGAGCACCCTGGGCGTTCTGAGAAGCAGAGGTGAGAGGCGCCGTCGTTTGGGAGCTTGGTGGTGCGCGTGGCTGCGTCGAGCTTTGAAAAGCCTGTGGAGTTGTAGCCGCAGAAGACGCCGAAGCTTGTTCATCTGGTCCCTCTGGACGGTGAATAGAGCTCTGGGGGGTATCATGAACCAAGCAAGATGGAGGTTGAAAGCTGCGCCGAGGGCGAGCGCTCGACTCGGCTGCGTTGGAGCCGGAGCTGGAGGCGACAGGACTGTCTCTGGATTGCCCATTGGTTTTGGCGGGCGCAGACCTGGGATTGGCCGCCATGGTGTCCTCCATAGGCTCATCATTTTGAATATCACCGATGTCTCTGCTTCGCGACCAAAGGTTTCGTTCATGAGGGGCGCTCTCTTCCTCTTCGACAGTCAAGTCGGGATCTTCTTCAGTCGCTTCTTCATCTTCATCTTCATATTCGCCGAGATCTTCTCGAGGGCCTAACGCGATAATCTCATCAACCGGTTCAGAGTTTGCCTTGGTTCCTTCACTGTCCGCAGTCTCATCACTCATCAAC
>NC_030991.1:544668-561369 GCF_000149955.1 Fusarium oxysporum f. sp. lycopersici 4287
CCCCAAAGTTCCCGCTTTTCTCTCTTTAACCACTATTCACATATGCTGGCCGGCCTATGTAAACAGCGGTTTACTACTAACACTGTATCTCATCTAAAAAGAGTGACAAAAAGCGAGAAAAGACCATGCGAAGGAGCTTCGTGATCTTCTTTTTAGAATAACTTCTATTTAACGTGTTTTATAAGCGAGTGACCCATATAAGCGAGTGACCCAAAAATCCCTCAACTTACATTATCATCATTCAATTCAATATCTTTCAACAACCCGATATGCCACAGCCTTCATATGAAGCTAGGATACTTCTTGCCCTTCAGGCCCTTCAAAATGACCCGAAATTAAGTATCCGAAAGGCGGCGACTGTATATCAGGTCAATCACCGCACCTTAGGTCGCCGCCGGAATGGCATTCATTCAAAGCGTGATATAACCACAAAATCACGGAACCTATCTAATCTAGAGGAACAGACGATAGTTCAATTTATCCTTGACCTAGATTCCCGAGGTTTCCCCCCTCGGCGCGATTTTGTGGAAAAAATGGCCAATTCTCTACTTGCCGATCGCGAGGCATTACCAGTCGGCAAGCTCTGGGTTCATAACTTTATCCAACGACAACCAGAGCTAAAGGCATGTCGATTTCGGAGATATGACTATAAGAGAGCTAAATGCGAAGATCCCACTATTATTCAGGGCTGGTTTCGCCTCGTAGAGAATACGATCGCGAAATACGGTATCCAATTAGCTGATATCTGGAACTTTGATGAGACCGGCTTTATGATGGGTATGATTGAGCCCGGAATGGTCGTCACAAGCTCAGAAAGGCGAGGGATACCAAAGAAGATACAGCCTGGAAATCGTGAATGGATTACTGTGATTCAAGCGGTCAATGCAGAAGGTCAATCGATCGCACCATTCATCATTGGTTCAGGCCAATATCATCTTGCCAATTGGTACCGAGAATGCAACCTCCCCGGCGATTGGGTCATTGCATTGAGCGAAAATGGATGGACCAATAACCAGCTAGGTCTTAACTGGCTACAGCACTTTGATCGATCAACAAAGGACCGATCAGTTGGTTCTTATCGTCTCTTAATCCTCGATGGTCATGAAAGCCACCACTCTATCGAATTCGAGAGATATTGTAAGGAGAATAAGATTATTACCCTCTGTATGCCTGCTCATGCCTCTCATCTACTCCAGCCTCTTGATGTAGGGTGTTTTGGGCCGCTGAAAAAGGCCTATGGGCGAGAAATAGAGCGTCTAATGGGATGCTCTATAAACCACATCACCAAGATCGAGTTCTTTCCTGCCTTTCATGCCGCCTACCGAGCTACTATTACAGAAAGTAATATCAAAGGAGGTTTTAGAGGAGCTGGGCTTGCTCCCTTTGACCCAGAAAATGTCATCTCAAAGCTTGATGTGCAATTACGGACCCCAACACCTCCCGCAGAGGTCACGATACCTTCAACCCCTTGGACTGCAAGGACCCCAAAGACACTACTAGAGGCCCAATCGCATTCTAAATATCTACAGGGAAGGGTTAGAAATCATAAGAGCAGCTCCCCAGAGTCAATTATTGAGGCTGTTAAGCATTTTGAGAAGGCAACAAGCGTCCTTATCCATAAGATAGTCCTACTAGAGGATAGGCTTCAACAAGTTGAACAAGAGAATCAGATAGTAAAGCGACGCCGGAGGGGGAAAAGGACTAGACTACAGAAAGGAGGGACTTTGACTATAGAAGAGGCATCACAAGCAATTGATCAGATGGATGTTGATACGCAGGTAGCAGCCGAATCGTCGAGAAGTGGTGGTCGCGGAAGGTCAAAGGGACCGAGGGTTTCACATTGTAGCAAATGCGGCAGGGCCGGGCATAATACAAGGACCTGTCAGGAGGAAATTGAGGTTAATTTAGAAGAATATAGCAATTAGTTTTAATTAATCTGATAATTTGTGGTATTTTTATTGCTGATTTAATTGAGAAGGTTGAGATTTTTGGGTCACTCGCTTATATGGGTCACTCGCTTATAAAACACGTTATCCTATTATCACTTTCAAAAGACCTGAGGACCCGCCTGGCGGAGATTCAGGCTCTTGGTGGATGTCTGGCGTTGCGAATCCTGCATCAGACGTCATCATTGTCATGGGAGACGATCCGGATGGTTCGGGCGGGGGATATCATCGTCCTCAGCGGAGGAGGGTCAGGACGACGAAGGCGTTGGAGATGGAGAAACAAAACGGTGACATGGAATGGCAGGAGGAAGGGGAGACTAGTGAGGGAGCTCTGGAACAAAATCGAGCTCGGAGCCAGAGCCTCGAGCCTTTCGAGCAAAGAAATACCCCCTACCCTTCTGAATATACTCAACAAATCGATTGGAGTGATGATTTGGTCACAGTACGTCTCTTCTGAACAGGGCCAGTTTCAAGACCAGTGGGAACTAAAACTTGCAGCTCTTTGGATATGCTAATAGGGACACCTATGACATTGTGGTTTCGGTTAGTATTGCAGGAACTAAGTTGGGCAACATTTCTAGGAGACTCAAGTATGGAGTTAAGCTTGAAGTTGACCGCAACGCTTTTACAGGCTCTTTAACACTATACCTCCGCGATGGAAATGGGGTCTGGACAGCCAAACTATTGTATAAGCGACTCTTCCCAATGAAGTGTGATCAAGTATTTTGTTGCTAACAACTTATATAGCAAAGACGCCCTGCAGCAGCAAGGAGATGCTACATAGAAAGCTAACCAATGCAGTAACAGGGATCTTGACATAAGTTTACGGATACGTTATAGTGTTCGAACAACCCTCGCTGTTGTTCAACTGATCATGCAAGTATACGCAACTGACCTTGGCGCCCTAACCCCGCTTCAAGGTTAAACAATGTATGGACTGAGGATTTAAGACAATGAGGTCTCATCGGCCTCCCACAACTCGATTGGCGACACCGACGATTAACAAAACATAATTGTGGGGCTCAACACCATCTCGTTCGCTCATCTTACCTTGGAACACTCTATATTGATCGAATTATATGAACATATATGCCTACATTGCAATGCACGTACTAACGATGTTAAGATTCATGTGCTTCTCGTCGAAGCTTTTGGTATGAGGCTTAAACTATGGGGGAAAAAAAATAATTTGTCCTTTGTTAACTTGTTGGCAGCCTGAAGTTATTCTCAGTGGCTTGCAATTACTTCCATAGCTATGGTCTGTCAGCTGGGCTATATGAAGTAAGATAGTCCGCATGACAGATGACTACCAATAGGGCTAAGTTAGTATACGCCACGAGTTGGGCCGTATCGACCTACTCTTGCATTTAATTGGTAGTACTTGCTGCAGGATATCCCATAAACGGCTAGCATGGAGGGCCTCAGTCGTACGTAACCGTCGCATATCAGGCAATATATAACTGGCAGGAATTTTCGATGACGTGAAAGGACATTTACAAAACTATTGAGCTTGATTTAGGACCCATTGCCTATCATGTCAAACACCCTTACGCCCCTGACCGAGTTAACGTTGGATCAACCCGACTACTTAGATGTTCTTTTCCAGCTGGTTCACTCAAGCGAATGCTTGTTGTCCAAGGGTTATGTACTCTCCCGGTTGTCTGATGATCATTTGGAGAAGAAACAGTGATGTGCCAGATGCCACGCAGGTGAGAAATAACCACCCTCTCCGCCGATACTAGAACCTAAGACGTTCAGTGATAGCGAAACGTGAGAGGCCAAGAAGATCTAGGCCATCCAACGACCTAGCTTCTAGAGATTCAAATTCGTCGAACGCTGTATCAAACGATCTTGTAGACGAAATCAAGTCACTTAGGCTGGAGAAGCTTGAACTAGAGGAAGAGCAGACACCGCTAGCTCGGTGTAAGTTTCACAATGGGAGAACAGCGCTGACTTCAATTCAAGTAAGTCAAGTTTGGGGGTCCAACTTGATTACTTGAAATAAAATCGACCATGGACTTACTTAACTTGAATTGAATTGATATACTTGAAATGAAAGTGCTGACCTGAGGCTCCACTGAAGCTATTAGTCCTCTTACGCCTCCCGTCCCTCCTAACCCACCAAGTCCCCACCAAAGCTAACCACCTCACCCACAGTGATAGCTTGATTGCGTAGCCAGTTTCGTAGACACTGCATCTCCTCTACTCGTCTTGCCGCATCGCTTTTCCTGTCACCGTCCTCGATGTCTCGGGCTGCTCCTCTCGTGATAGTGCTGTTCAAAGAATTCCCTGACACTGTTTTAGAGTCTCGTAGCCACACTAGTGCTCGTCGCTGTCCAGTTCGCCTCAAGCCAAGACACGTTCAGCGTGGGTGAAGAATAACGGCAGCCGGATAAAGTGGCGATTGGCCTAGTAGGCTGTAATACTCATCGAGCTTTGACCAACAGTTCTTAATAGAGATCTGGACGCATCGTCGGTAATCATCATCAAGATTCTCATCTTGCAAAACTACATCAGTGTATTCTTCTCGAGCGTGCTGTGGCAAGTGTTTCTCTCGTCCGCGGCCCTGCTCAATTCGTTGAGCGCTAGATCCTGAGAAACCGTTAGTCAAAGAAGCTTGAAGAAAACGAAGACGAATTAGGGAATCGTACTTTTGGTTGCCGAGACCCTGAAATTTCTCAGCTCACCGATGCAACTATCAGGTGACGAGAATATCAGGTTTTGTTCCTCGAAGAAATTCAGCAAGTACTTCATTCCAATCATTACTTCCCACAAGGCGCCGTGGCGTCCTTCTTTGGCCCAACCCTGGCACCTCATGGTGATCTCATGAAGCGGTTTGAGTAGACTCTGTATCTCCGCCAACAGAAGCCAGTCCTGTGGTGAAGGCTGATCTTGGACAGGCACCCGCTGTCGGGGCTCTGACGTCTTCGTTTCGAGATATGCAATGAAATAATTAATGTGCTCTCGCTTTCGAATGGCACGCTGGATCATCAGAAAGGTTGAATTCCATCTGGTTTCATTATTTTGCATCAGCTCGAGGGTCGATGGCAGCTCGCTCCTCTTCAAAGAGTTGATAGCCATCTTCGTCGTTCTGGTCACAAGCCAGAGATTTCACAGCTCTCTCCATTGCGGGGAAGCCCTGACGAACCGGACGATATTGTGCAGCTTGCCACTGCTCCCTGTTTCCGCCGGAGCCGAAGTTCACGCTCTTCAACTTGGAAGCCGCCTCGGTGAAGGCTTCTCGCTCAAACAAGTCAGGATCTTCTCCCCAAAGAAGGGCTCGAGCTGCAAGGTTAAGAATGTGTCCAAAGCATCTTGTTCGATGATTTCTAATATCTTCTTCCGCCATTGCAGGATAAAGTTGACGATAGAGGCTCGCCAAGCATATATCATTGGGTAAGGCGTTATCGCAGACACCCGCGCCAGTCCTATCTCGTATCCCATACTGGCCCAAGATATCATATATTGTCGCTGCTTGGTTGTCCAGAATGAGATCCCCATACACGGCGTAGAGCAAGGAGTCGCGATTGGACTTGATAGGAGGCGTCGAGATAGTGGGCATACAGGCCGAGGAAAGCATACCGGTTTGGAGAAGTCCATAGGTCAAAGCTAAAGCTAATCCTTGTGACTGCCTTCTGCAATTGACTTGATATTACTCCCTTCTTAACCTCGAATAATTTCCGCATAGTATTACGCACTAACTGCCGACTCCACGGTACCTCTTTTGCTAATAATGCATTATATAAATCGAGCATTTGGCGCAAGTATGGATTTAATGGCGCTATGAATGGAAGATTGGCAGTAACGATCTAGCCGACCGTCAACTCCTTCGCTTTATTGACATTCGATCTTGCAGTAGGAGACTCCAAGCAACGCCGCTTCGTGGGTAGGTGAATGACAGCGCGAGACGAATACGAATCTTCATCCGCAATGTCATCCGCCTCGGTGATCATATGAGACCTACATCCCGTAAGAAAATGAAGAAGCATTAAAGATCAGGCTCGTATAGATATCATTTACCTTCGGAGGTGCTCAATTGGCGATGTTGTATTTGTGGCGACGAATAATGAGCTCTTGCCTCGTTCATCACATTTCGAGCATACCCAGTAGGTCTGCAATGTCCGTAAATCAGGACTGACTTCTGTAAGAAAGAAGCCATGGGCTTGGATCCAGCTCCTTCGACCTTTGCGATTCTTATTGGCAATGTATTCTTATGGTATATATTTCTTGCAGCCGATCTGGACAGTTGGGAGGTCGGCGAGGGTCGTTCTTCCAGCTTTAGTCTTAATGGACGCAGCGTCAAGCTGCTGCTTGAGTGATTTGCGCTGGCCACTAATTCCCAGAACTGATTCTAATGACTGTTGTTGTACTGCCATAGTTCGTTACCGGCGAATCGCGAAATACAGATGCTTCTCATCAGGAACCGACGCTAATTTTGAACCAGGTGTTTCCACCACGCGAGCGAACGCAAAACACGCAGTCGCGCCACCCCTGCCGCGTTCCTGGGTTCCATTGGTATAATCAACTGGGGCACCACACTCAATTGATTACCCTATGCCTGGGACTCCGAACAGCCTCGACATTCACAGGGCTGTCGCATAGGAACATCTATAAAATCTAGTATTTCAAGTAAATCAAGTTTGAAGCATTATGAACTTGCTTACTTGAAATAAACTTGGTCATCGACTTACTTGACTTACTTGAAATACTTGACTTGATACTTGAATTGAGGTCATCGCTGGTCGAATCTCTGGTAGACTCAGAAGCGCTGGTCTGGGTCGATAATCTTCGTCAACCCATCGTGCACACACTGCTAGCACACCATGGCGGTGCGGCGATGTCCAGAGATCAGATGAGATGTGGACCTTTGAAACGGCTCTTTGTAACTTAGCCTTTAACTGCGACTGATAAAGGCTAAAATTCGCAGTAATATGACGCATCGCCTCATGCCTCGATGTCATAATGAGGTCCTCAATTGCCGGATTACAGGACAGCATGACGTCCTGCATCTCATCCCATGTAACTGCCGAAAAGGGAAGGCGACGATGTGTGAGAAGGCCAACCATGCTCTCAGTATATCGCTGAGGATTGAACACTTTGCGGAGGGCCGATTCTGATGGCGTTGCTGTATAATAATTATCGAGCCTAGCTTGCTTTAATGGAGGTCCCATGTCCGATGATCGTTCGAGTACTGTATTGTCTGAAGAGTTAACGATCTCACGGTGTTTGCGTTTGGCGTGGTACATAGCGTTGTCTCGTTTGGGGTTTGACCAGGCCTGATCAGAAGAACAGAGAAGGCATTCATAAACCACTGCTCCCTTCGTTCTGCGCTTCCCTGATGGTCCGAACTGGCCCTTTTTGGGATATGTCGCACGGAATATGCAATCGAAGTTCAGGACCTCAGATGATGCTGATTCTACATCAACAGTAGGGTCAATAGTCATCTGGGGCTGTGAAGTGAAATCTGTGGGTTGCTGTGATGAAGAAGCCATTATTAAGAGTAGCAGAGGCACAAAATAATACAACGTATTATATCTACACACTTGAGTGATGTTTGAGAGATTCGAAGATTGTAAACATGGGAAAATCGGATGTTGTCAGGCGATAAAGTGGCATCCGACCAATCAGAGTGTGCAGCTTATCCTGATATCTATCCTGATATCAGGGTAAGGGAGCCTAGCTTTATCCGATATCCGATATATATCATATCAGATATAGCAGGATAGCAGAGATGATATCAGGATAGCATATCAGGATAGGCAAGTCTGCGCGAGGGCGAAATTGATGGAATTGAATTCATCGCCAGCCTGCCTTGGGCTATGCTCCGTCCCATACTCAAATCCGCGCTTGCGTCATGGGCCTGCTGAGACAGCAGGGCGAAGATCCTGACTTAGGACGCAACTGGGTGACCAAGTTTATCAATCGCCGCGCAGACCTAAAGACAAAGTAGGGAGACTTCAAGAAGCTAAAAGGTTCGACTCTTTCACACCTAGAGCGGTTCATTGGTACTTTGATATCAGGGAGGGCCAATATGGTTGGATCAAGCCTGAAAACACTGTCAACGTTGATGAGGGGGGTATTATGACTGGTTTCGGCAAGCATTCACCTCTATTCCTTATCAATTCTTGAATTTTGGCCGACTAACCCTCTGGGTTCAGGTATAGATAGCCTGGTCGTTGGAAGCGCGGGCCCGAAGCGCAAGGCGTTTCTCAAGGGACCACAAACTCGGAATTCGACTTCATTCATCGAAGCCGTCACTGCTGACGGCCGCGCTTTAGTTCCTGGCATAATATTCAAGTTGAAGGAACTGCAGAAACAATGGTTCCTTGACGAGTTCAAGCAGATAGCAGACTGGTATTACATAACTTCGCCCAACGGGTGGACTGATGACCACACAGGCATTGAATGGCTTGAAAGGGTCTATCTGTCCCAGACTACACCTGCTGACGAGTCAGACGCGAGGCTGATCATCTTAGATGGTCACGGAAGCCATGCAACAATATGTCCTCCATTTCCCCCATCTCACCATCAGTGCTGAGTGGTGGAAAGATGAATGGATGGCCACGTGCTTTTTGAACAACGTTTATTGCTGCTATCTACCAGCACACTGCTCTCATGGACTCCAGCCACTAGACAATGGAGTCTTCAACGCGTTAAAGGCTGCATATCAACAAGAGCAGGAAAGGTTCGCCTCGTTGACTGATTCCGCTCTGATGGACAAGGTCAATTTCACCAGGGCCTACGCCAAGGCTCGCCGAGTTGGAATGGACAAGAAGAACATACTGTCTGGCTGGAGGGTCACTGGGAACTGGCCGATTTTGCGTTCCAAAGCGCTGCAACACCCTGAAATCCAGCAGGACAGGCCAAACAGCGGCCCAAGAGTGACTCCTGAACTCAGACCGTATCTTGGCTCGGACGATACGCCACAGACGAGCCGTTAAATTCGTGATCTTGGGTTGAACAAAACACCAAAGACGCGGAGACGGTACAAAGTGATAGCCAAGGACTTTGAAGCTCAACAGCAGACAGTAGCGGCGCATACGCAGAGGATTGCCAGCCTAGAGGAAGAATTGGCTCGGCTGAAAAGAGAGAAGAGTAAGGCGGTGCCGAATCCTAACAAACGTTTCATGACTCTTGGAGAGACTCTAGCTGGTAAAGAGTCCATACCAGAAGGGGTGACTCGTTATATGCCTGTGGGGGTGGAATTTGTCTCTTCAAGCGAGCAAGAGTCAGAATCGGAGGCTGGCTCTGTCATCAAAGTCAGAGAGGAAAACATACCCCACCAAACACCCAGGCGGTCGCGGCGGATGGTGAAAAAAGCCAGAGTACAATAGATAAATCTACTTATGACTCATTAAATGAATGATTTTACGCATTTCTGTCAATTTGGTCAAATTCTGTGTAAGTGAAGATGGTGAGGTTTGGTGGAGCTTTTTTATTTTATTTTGCCTGGCGAAAGAGGGGTTGTGGATGGTACACGTGAAAGTCGATTTATACCCCATAATGCACAAACTGTGCCCAGTTCAGTGGCATACTGAGATTCTCTGCACGTACGGCCATCACCGCCTCCTGCAGCGCCGATGCCACCTTGTTGTTGGTAACTGACTGGTTCCGCTGCAATACCAAAGAGTAGAACCGCTTCGATACCTCTACACGCTCCGAATCCCCGGCGGGCCACAGGCACCCTACAACATGAGGGAACCCTGCCACCTGGAACCCGCTCATGACGTGTATCACTTCATCCGATAATCTCGCCGCCTTATTCTCCGCTGTAGAGCACGCCGAGAGGTACGCAATCTGCGCGTATCTAAGCCGTAGGTCCGAAACCCGTTGGACTGTGAGTCGGTCTTGTACCAAGCGTTCGTCAAGTCCGGTACTCTTCTGCAAAATCAGACCACTGTTGGAAGGGTCTGAATAGTCTGATGTTCCGTGGCATGCGAAGTGTGCGATACGGCAGGTTTTGAGGGCCTCTAAGACTTGATCTGTGCTGGGGTGTGTATAAACTGTCGTAGGCATATGAGAGCGAGCCAATATAAGAATCTCCCGCATCTCTTCTTCTACTCTAGGAAGCTCTTTCGGCGCTTTCTCATCGCCTGGTCCTTTTGGTGATGTTGGCATGGCTGCAATAAGCATTGTGTTTGTATCTTGTGCGATCAAGACTTCCTGGGCGCGCTTCGCCTGATTCTGTGCATAGGCAAGTTCCTTGATCGATGGTGTGTAGGAAGATATCAGCCTGCAATAGGCGTTCTCCGTTGATCCTCTTGTATGTACCCCTGCAGCGTGGAAGGGCATCGAGCTCGCCAGACCGGAGCCTATCCACCATACTCGTGGAAGGCCTTCGCTTGGATGTGTCTTTGAAGCGGAGATCTCGGCGACGATGTGCTTGACACAGGCATACCAAAGCCAAGAAAGGTAGTCTAAAAACTGATCGTTTTCCCCTCGCTGGTCAGACCTCTTTTTTGTCGACCAACCTTTACTTACCCACAACCTCGCTTTGGATGCGGATAACTCGGGAAGTACGATTGTTCTCAGTGAATTGTTGGAGACGATAATGGCATCGCTTCGGAAGTCGGTGATATTAATAACCACAATGCTGCCCTCAGTGATACACTCCTGCATCTCAGTAACGGTCTGTCCAAGCATAAACCGCTCATAGCCGGGGACACATCTGATTTCCTTCAAGCACATATCTAGCTCGGCTACAGCTTCTTGCCGCCGCTTTCGTAACAAGGCTTCAACCACACCGGGAGTGGTCTGGCGGGTCGGAGCATTCACTTCGTCCACGAGACTCTGATATCGATTGGCTAGCTGAAGGTGATCATGACGAAGTGAAGAAAGATCGCCGCGATCATCTAGTAGTTGACTTATGATGATAGCCCGGCCTTGCTCGAGACATTCAAGGGCCTCAGTTAATCGATTTGCTGATAAGAGGAAGGCACATAGGTCGGAAGCGACGCCTGCGTACGCTGAAATAACGAACTGCTGATCATTGCGATCAAGAGTTCGTGTATGGACTGAAGGAAGAAGATCGAGTATCTTTCTCCCAAGATCGATGCTTTGGTCGACTCTGTTCTGTATAGCGAGTAATTCCAGACACTTAGCGGCAGCCGTGACACGATGGAATGGCACAGCATTCAAACAGGACCAAGCCTGGAGGAGATAGGCTGACGCCTTTCCCAGGTCCCTCATTTTTCCCGTCTGTTCATAGAGCCTCTCAAAGAATCTTCCGGCGTTATTCAACCACGCTGCCAGGTTTTGATGGTCGTCAGGTGTCGAATCTACAGCCCGTCTCGCTGTCTCGATTGCCTCTTCCAGATCCTTCATCTCTTCCGTCCGCTCATACCGCCGAATAAGCTTGATTCCAAGGTTATTCGACATGGCTGCCTGGTCTGGACAGCCGTCAGGCGTTGCTTCTACAGCTCGCTTTGCTGCCTGGATCGCCTCTTCCAGGTCCTTCATCTCTCTCGTCCGTTCAAACCGGCTCTCAAGCTTGTTTCCAAGGTTACTCAACCAGCCTGCCAGGTTTGGATGGTCGTTAGGCGTCGATTCTACAGCTCGTCGTGCTGCCTCAATTGATTCTTCGAGGTCCTTCATCTCTCCCATTCGTTCATACCGTCGACCAAGCATGTTTGCGAGGTTATTCAATCTGACGGCCAGGTCTGGATGGTCGTTAGGCGACCATTCTATGGCTCGCCTTGCTATCTGGATAGCCTCTTCCAGGTCCCTCATCCCTTCCGTCCGTTCATACCGGCTCGCAAGTAAGACTCCGAGGTTGTTCAACCAGGTTGCCAGGTCTGGATGGTCGTCAGGCGTCCATTCTACAGCTCGTCTTGCTATCTGGATCGCCTCTTCCAGATCCTTCATCTCCCTTGTCCGTTCGTACCGCGTCTCAACCTCGTTTCCAAGGTTACTCAACATAGCTGTGAGGTCTGAATGGCCGTTAGGCGTCCATTCTACAGCTTGTCGTACTATCTGGATCGCCTCTTCCAGGTCCTTCATCTCCCCTGTCCGTTGGTACCGCGTCTCAAGAAAGACTCCGAGGTTATTCAGCCATTGCGTAAGCCATGGGTTACTATCGTCTGCTAGATCTATACCCTGTTTAGCCGAGTCTATGGCTTTGCTGATATCATCTCTGCGTCCTGTTTGCATATATCTTTTATATGCGTCGATTGCAAGCTTTGAGAAAAGATGAGGGATATCTTCCCTACCGATGTCGTTATCTGCAGCAAATGCCTCGATATCCGTCATGATAAGCACAGGTTTAAGGCTTGTTAGTTTTCGATTTCGCCACTGGCTAGCTAGGGTCGTTCATGAGGATATTGGCGCGAACATTGTCACTGCTTTATTGCTGCCTAATTGTTCCGTTGTGCACACGACGTGTGGGGCTTCACAACAGGTGACGCTTCTGTCTGCGGCAGTTGGCGCCCGCACAGACGTGGCGCAAATCATGTTCCCTTTTGTAGCGATAGCTCATTCAATGTGTCTCGCTAATCCATGTAACGCACTGCCTCCTTGCAAGCCTCCAAACAGGCAGCCCCTGTTGGGGGCCTGAGCTGGTACAACCATTGTAGATGCGCAAGGCGCTCTGTCATCTTGATGTAATGTTTCGACGAGGAGTGTGGATGCGTGCCCAAGGATTGTGCTCTTAGCGGTGATTTAAGACGCGTTGCCGTGGTCGTAACTGAAGAGGGACTCAATGTGGCACCCAGTGAATTCTGGAACGAGGAACTCTTATCGAAGATTGAGGAGATCGCAAAGAGAAAAATCAAGACCTGCAAGGCTGATTCAACTATCATTGTAATGCCCATGAAAAACCGATCGGAGCCCGATAACAAAAGCTTTTAAGGAGCTACAGATGAAGTGGTCCATTGTAGAGAGGTAGCTGCAAGCCTGGTGCCACCTTTTCCGCATTGGGAAGTGGCTGAAGATTAATGTTTCATTCAAATATGTGGAGTGTAACAGACACCCCGCACTAGCAAGCCACATGAGAGGGTCAGTGTATATTGTGAGTGGGAATGCTTGAAAGTTAGAGGAGCTGAGCGAAAGAGGCATTATGAGCTGGTTCGGGACCTCACGTTGGAAAGAGGGCTGGACCTAGAGCTCATTTATGAAGACAATGATGCACACTTTTTTATAGAGCAAGGAGTATTAGAAGGCGTCGCAAGACGATTTGTTCGAGACCGAAGTTTTCCTTGACCAGTATATTGGTTTCTAGACTGTGTGTCGCAGGTCGGGCATGGTCTCAATGATCCTCAGGAACAACAGCCCTTAGTAATAAAGCTGGGTGATTTAAAGTAAAATCTGTGGGATGGAATACCCCACACAGAACAATCAATCAACTCACTACTGCTGCTCATTCTGAATGACCCAACCTTCAATCCATTTTAAGCACATCCAGTGCGACACTGTGTTATGTATTCATTCCAATGCACTTTCCCCTGGAGCTCATTAATAGAGATCCCAGCGCGACGGAAGTACCCTTGAGCATTCTCTTTTCGCTCGCCCACTACACTAACGCAATGTTCTACGAAAGAAGCAAAATCGTACTTGATGCTATCCCCATGTTTGTTCCAGATTTCCTTCATAAAGTTCTTGGTCTCTCTAAAGTTCTCTTCAATTGGGTTCAGATCAGGGAGGAAAGCGATTGTAGCTTGTACACCAATCCAGCCTCCTCGCACATCCACTGGATCTCCTCCGCGAGGTGAAATGGTGTGTTGTCCATCACGAGAACAGACCTTGGCTCTGACCATCTGCCGCAGTACGGCAGGAGCTCCTTAATGAAGTGCCTGGATATTTCGGCATCGGTCGATCCTCCGTATCCTCGGAAATAAATTACACCATCCTGACCTAAAGCAGAAAGGACTTGAACCCTTCGACCGCGGTGGAATTTCTTCACTTGACGAGGTCTTTGACCTCTGCGCGTGTGACCTTTCAATATCCTAATGCTTCCATCCATGCCAGACTCCTCAATAAACACAAGCTGATAGGGACGGAAATCAGATAACTCGTAGATATGTTCTTCTTGCAGGTCTACGTTGCGCTCTTTTGCGACGTTCTGCATGGTCTTACTTGACTATACAGTTTTGCGCAAATTTCTACTGTTATCTTTAATACCATATAGTTGCAGAGGAAATCCTTATACATCTAGGTTAAGAATGAATTAAACTATAATCTGTTCTTCTAGATTAGATAGTTTATGCAATTTAGGAATCTAATTGCATCAAGGTTATATGCCTTTCTGGCAGCAACTTAGCTTTTTAAGGAAGACTTTATAAATTGAGGCAGCGCATTAAATCTTTAATTTTAGGTCATATTGAAGCGCATAAAGGGCAAGAAGAATATTACCCTAGATATTGAATTTAGGCATGTTCGTTAGTTGAGATTTTATTAATCAAATGGAAAAGTGCGAGATTGAGGGATTTTTTGGGACACATGCTTGTTTTGGACATAAGCTTATTATGGACGTTACCCAGGCTTTCATATGCTTTGCCTCCGACAGAGCAGCCTTCTCTGGTAATTTGGGAGGTAGCATCGTAAGCCTGCCAATTCGGGATTTCCCAGGCCAATATCAGCCCTCTGGCAAATCTTTCTAACCTGCTTGTAATGATCAGACTAGGATATGGTAGTTGGCGTTGGGCTGAGACAAAAATAAGTTACCATTTCGGAGAAGGGGTTATCGAGCCAAATCCTGGCAGTTCTATCGGCTTGGATGACTGTAATTTGTCTTTAATGCATAAACAATGGCACATGTATCGGTCAGCTTCAAAGTTGATAGGGCGAAAGGAGAGATATGTGTGGTTGTTAATGCACTCTGTTTGATGAAAAGCAGGCGAGAAGATAAGCCATAATGGTATATCTACCCCCCATCTCTTTTATCCGCACGTTTACTTAGTTGAGAAGCAACCCTTTCGCAGGATCAGGCTCCTTTGTCTTCGTTCCCAAGCCTTTTTAGGTCGCTCGGACTTTCAGGTCAAATTGCGACAGAATTTCTTTCACGAAATATCTTACTTTATGCCTCTCTTCCCCCCGGTCTATAGCAGTCCACATGGCTAGTTCCAAAAACGGTAACGTCCTCTCTAAGAAGCGGGCCCGCAACGATGCTACTGTCTCTTCCCCAGTCAGCGATAATTTAACGCAAAATGGGCACAAAAGACGGAAGAAACACGAGCTCAGCAGCCTCGGGGTTACTGTTGATAGTACGATTTTGAGTGCCCCGGATCAGTATAAGAAGCCGCCTGACCCAGTGACCGGTTCTGGTGATCTTTGTAAGTTACTATAGTCTTACTCTTTGTTGAGTTGTCTTGCGTCTAGGTACAAATTTCTTTGTATTTCGACTAACATTTGAACTTCGCAGCGATCAAAACTAGAACTCGCCAAGGAGAGAATCAAGAACAGGCCGCCTTACGTCTAGAAAAGATGCAAGGTGCTATGCGAACTTTGTTAGAGTGCATCGGCGAGGATCCCGGTTGTGATGGCCTGCTGGATACACCTTCACGTTATTCCAAGGCATTGCTGTTCTTGACCAAGGGCTACCATATCAATGTAGAAGATATTGTGAATAATGCGCTATTCCATGAGGGCCATAACGGGATGGTCATTGTGAAAGATATCGACATATTTAGCCTTTGTGAGCACCATCTTGTGCCCTTTACAGGAAAGGGAAGCTCTTCCTTCCCCGATGTGTCTTATACACTCGACTCTGGGATATGCCGGTTAATTCTCTCTTCTAGATGCACATCCCCTCCAATACCGTTATTGGACTCTCAAAGCTTCCTCGAGTCGCCGAGGTATTCTCTCATCGCTTACAGATCCAGGAGCGCCTGACCAAGCAGGTCGCCCATGCCATTATGGACATCATCAGGCCTCAAGGTGGTGCCGTCGTCATGGAGTCTAGCCATCTGTGCATGGTGATGCGTGGCGTTGAGAAGACCAGCGCCAGAACCCTGACAAGCTGCATGTTGGGATGTTTCGCGCAGAAGACTAAGACGCGAAATGGGTTCATGCATTTTGTGGGAGTGAGCCGATGAGATGTTGGAAAATCCGGGAATCCCCCTTCCCTTCAGGATTCAGACTGTTAGTCTGAAAGTCCTAGATACAATTATCTAGAGATATAAACCCGAGAATAACTCTCAGCTCAATAAGAAACAACCAAGTTTTACAAAAATACATTTTCACCCAGCACTACTGCGCAATATAAACAACATGAGATAAAGGATATCGGACTGACGGATTTATCGACGACAGGATTGGATGTTGGGGTTCATACGCAAGTCGCGAAACCACCAAGAAAGACGTTTTTATATATCTTACCTCCGTTAAAGCAATTCACGAGACATCTATGATGGTTGGAGGGTTCAGCGTTGACCTTTACGTTCGAAAAGAACAAAAACCAAATTTTGGCGCAGCACCTACTGTACCAAGGACTGCTTGTAATTTACTAAATTACACGCTCTTCGTCCGTGCCTTTGCCTCAGCCATCATTACTTTCATGAAATTACGTACTTTTTATCCCGTGCACGCTGCTTGGTCTTCAAATACCCGACCGCTTTTGCTCTTGTCAGGGCCTCAATGACAACAAGCTGTCGAGGCAAACCTTGGGGTTGTCTTTTGTTCGTTCCGAAAGTGTCAAGTTCACTTCTTCACTTGCTTGTTTCATAGTGCTGAAAATGTTGCTATGGAATTATTGAACAGTTTCTGTGTCGGTCCGGGCTTGACAGGGTCGCCCGTATTTCATCGCCTGAGAGCGCGCGAGAAT
>NC_030991.1:561469-617650 GCF_000149955.1 Fusarium oxysporum f. sp. lycopersici 4287
TGACAGTTCACCTCAACCATGGCAAGTTACTTTACGGAAATGGGAGCAAGTCTACTTGTGGTTGCACAAAATGCCTTATGCCAAAGGAGTTCTGTCCAAGATGCTGCAAACGATTGCATGGTGGTATGAGCGGGATAAGGCTCTCTGGAAATGCCGATATGACCGGTTCCTTCTCCACGACATCATCGTTGGGCTTTGGCAATGCGGCGAAGATAGGTTCAAAGAAACGCTTGCATGTTCAACGGAAAAGGGCTACCCTCGTCGGGAGTCTGGATTTGCCGCTGAGGATGAGGTGATAAGCCAGTTCTTGGCAGAGGAGGTAATCGTTGCCGGAGTAAGGAGTCCAAGGCTTATAGAGCAGTTGACGATGTTGACGAGGTCGATCTGGTATAAAAGCATGAACGTCCTGTCATGCAGATGAGGTTGTAAAGACATTTGTGTGTTTAAGTATCGGGTCAAGAGTAATAACATAGAGTAGGGGTGATAGCCTATGAAGCGGAAGATTGGTAAATATTGTCCTTACGACCCAAACAATTGTTCTTTGTATTTAGGTGAGCGATATTGCCTCGATGCCCTAACAATTATTGTTTGCGTAGGCTGGTAGCCGATCGAGCAGTCACTTGACCAGCTCTTAACCGCCTATCTATCACGACATCAGGTTTCAATATCATTTCAAAGCCGAACTTGGGCCTAACGCATGTGTTGATCCCTAGAAGTGGTGGAGTCAAACTTTGTTAGACAGGAGAAAAAGACGACACGCAGCAACTACGTGCGGCACGCCGAATTTATCATAGAACTAAGCAGGACAAAATGGCTCAGCTGTAAAGCCATTAAGGAAATTCGGGCAGTTTAGGCAAAAGACATTTTTCAGCTGGGCTCTAAAAATATTTAGATCACAATGTCTAGGATTCCACTTATAATGATACCAAGAATAAATAGGCACAGACGAGAATCCTCAGACTTTAGTACGCCATCTTGATCTGTGAACGTGTACTTGGTATAAAAAGTCCGAAGCTTTTGCCAGGTGTCTTGATCCTAGAACGTCATTCGTTCTCGTGGGCTTCAAATTCAACGAGCACATCTATCGACTTGGTAAAGTCACCGACAATGATCCGAATTGTTTTTAGTACCATACCTGTATTGGAATTGACAAGGGACTCGTTTGCCATACGGAACGGTGAGTTTAATACCAGAACAAGCTAGTATTCCGACCTAAAAACAACATCTAAGATCGGAGAATAAGCTAATTCCATAAAAGATTCTACTAAAACCTTACTAGTAACCTTATATTATAAATCAACGGTCTCGGCAGTATTTATTAATTGTATTGACTGTTAGAAACCTAGGAAAGCCTAGGGTAGCGGAAGAGGAACCCGAGACTGTGTCTATGCTTCAGGAATGACTCAACGGCCTACAGTGGAGGGCAGGCCGATTACAAATTCAATCGTAGATCCTTGCCGATAACCACGTATAAAAATAGTCGAGTCGGCCACACATTTCGTATCGTTCAACAATCATGGCCATCTGCAACAAACCCGCCGCTGGCGTCTCCTTCTTTACCCCAGCTCAACAGCCACCCGCTGGCTCTGCGACCAAGAGGGACTCGGCCCCAACTCTCTTCAAACCCCTACGCATCCGCGGTATCGAGCTTCATAACCGCATTGGAGTCTCTCCTATGGGCATGTACTCAACGAGCCAAGATGGCTGCGCAACAGACTTCCATCTCGTTCATTTAGGCCAATTCGCACTCAAAGGTGCTGCTGCGGTTTTCTTCGGTAGGTGATTCGGCGAAACTAGTTTAGTAATTCATAAATAGATGGAGTATCTGGTATATTTAAAACGTATTTATGTCTTCTGATTAGTCATAGGTGGAGAGTAAGGGGCATAATGTCGTCTAGTTATTATTTAATGTGCGGCTTGAGTTTGAGGGGTAGTAAGGAATACCCAGAACCGAGCCCCTACTTTACCCGGAAGGACCAGGCCAGCTAAGCCAGTCAAGGCCTTAAATAGACGCTCTAGCATAGGATATTAGTATGTATGATGTTGAGGAAGGGTAAAAAGAATAGAACCAGTAAGGTCTAAATCAGAAGCGAGGGGTTGACAGGTAAGCAATCAACTTAGCCCTTTCCTTTCAGACCCTTTGCCTATTGCCATATTATACACTCTTACCCCTAAAGTCCGCCAAAAACCACTTTCATGATCTATTCCTATAGCCTTGTTAATGATGATTAAATAAAACCAAGAACCTTACTCTTTGATCACTAGCACTGAATAACAAACGACCATCCAAGTCTCCATCATCTCGCAAACTCCACCTTCTTCGTTTTATTTCTCTTTTCCAAAAGTGCTGTTTTATTCTGAAAACCTGACTATTCTACCAGGCCTTTTCTCTGATTGTATCTCCTTGGTGCGTGGGTTAGCCAGCTACTTTTCAACTCAGCTTCTACCACCGGTGCCATGATTACAAAGATTTGGCGACAGGATCTTCAGTGATTTTCGATTAACCCACTACAACATGTATCAACAACACGTACGGTAATGATATGACAGGTATATGTCGATAATAATCACGAGACCACCACCAGCAGTTCTCAGAATAATGACAACCGCAGCAAGACCACCAATCATAATAGTCATAATTTTAAGTCTACTGTAAATACAGAAGCACAGCCTTATGGGGTTTACTTATGATGGCTAACTATCCGCTTGAACTGTTACGTTCTCTAGGCAACCTACGGCTTGTCGATCAGCCGTGGGATGGATATTGCAACTATTGTTCACCTGGCTTGTGAGTTACCGTATTGTCTACTCCTATATTTGTAAATAGTATTGTCTTTGGTTACTTAATCTTTACACTATCCTTTTCGGTATTGGCCGCTTCTTAGCCAGCATCAATCCGCTGTTTGACCCCTCTAGTATCTTCCTCCGGCTCTCACTCTGACATGGCGCAAGGAACCAATCCAGCTCAGTGCAAAGCTCTTCAACCTCTATAGTAGCATGCAAAAGATTGAACCTGATTAGCCCAAGGACGACAGCCAAACTGGTCCCCATACACCATCTGATCCATGTACTCATTACAGTTCTTCCCCTTGTAAAGGTTACAGAAGCATCCCCCAACTTGGCACTCTGCGATGTTCATAGCCCTGCCGTAACTATAGTTATAGCAGTTGGTCTTGCCAGAGTATAGGGCGTTAGCCCAAGTGACATCGACCTGGCCAGCATAATTTCTGCACTGGGTGTCGCTATAGTAGTTGATCTGCATCTGCTTGGCAGCGGTAGCCGCAGAGATCAGCGTAGCGAGCACGGAGGCAGTTGAGAAATGCATCTTGAAGTGTGCTATATCTCAGTGAGTTATTAGCACAAGGTATAGGCAGATCGAATGAATAGCATGGTGGCTTACAGATGTTTCTCTGCTGAGTATGCTTCTTAAAGGTTGTTGACTTTCTGATGCAAGTTTAACCATCCACCGACAGATGAGCAGTTTTATACCTTTGAGACTCAATGCATTTACTCGTCAGACCACGTAAAGTCGTTGATAAAAGTCGGGTCTATCATGATGACAGATGCTGAGGTAATTAGTGACAAACATTCCTAATCCACCTGCATGCAAGGGGAAAAGACTTAGGATAGGAGCGGACATAGTGAAATCCTTGCTCTACAAGGGTCGAGCGGGCCGCATGCATATACGAGACGCATCTCGGCCCATCTGAGGTGCTTTATTTACCGCGGCCTCTCGGATGTGTAGTCGCCAGCGGTAAAATGTCCAAAGGGATTGGATTACCCGTACAAAAAAGGAATAGCTAAAATAGAGGTGAGATTTCACATCGAAGCTGTTTCCACGTCTGCGGCTGGCTTTGCCGAGAGGATCAAATACTCAACTGACCACCTTTTTCGCACACAGCTACTGAGGGAAAGAGAATTGCAATGATTTGATGAGGCATATTGGGGCAAATTCATGAATGTCAATTTGACTGCTCTGTGTCAAGCATGACTTGGAAGCAATTCATTCCTCAATGCTGCAGCGTTGGCATCCGAAGACTCAGCCGCGTAATTGATGAGGATGCTTGATTCACCTTCAGAAAGGCTGCGCGCAACGTATGACTCGATACCTTTAACAATATCCCCTGGTTAGCTTGAGCTACGTTTTACCATGTAGGCTACCATTCTGTGAACGTACCACGGGCAGAGCCGGTAATAATGACAAGTTTGACTTGGTGCACGTGCTGTTTGTCGTTCATGATAAAATTTGCAGAGGGCTTGTCTGCACAGAGTATGTACAGGGAGCATTGAGATGAACACTGCACAGAAGCATATTGACATATATACAATGACAGAGAGTATCTTTTCCCCCTACTCCTGATGCAGAATAACCCAATGCACAATGCAGTTATACCGACATAGCCTGCGAGCTATATGTCAACTTCCTCTTGGAGTCTGTTTTAGACGGAGAACCCTAGACAGCTGTTATACTCGTCTGAGATCCATACATCGAAACTGCTGTAGGTATTTTAGGCCTGTTGCCAAAGCCTTTGTGGTTCTCCGCTATAGTCACACTTAACTCTGTGTCTTCTTCCCCACTCTGCTCTTGAAGGTGAAAGTATTATCGCCCTTTCCGAGGTGAGGGACCCATGCCTTTATCCTCACAAGCAGTGGCTTGAGAGTTGGAAGACAAGCGCAAGTGATGGCAGACACGAGTTCTGCGAGGGACCATGAGGCTGCTGTAACGTTCCACCATGTTTGGTCTGGTTGAGGGGTGAGATATTGCAGTCGTAATATCGAAACACCAATTGTACTGGGAACAAAGTGTCAACGAACCGCAGATAGAACATGAGATGCAGGACCTACAAGAAGCCTAGCCCGAAAATACCAGAAAGAAGGAATTTCTGAGAAGGAGGGAGATTGAGTTTCCAGACGATAGGGAGGGGTAAAATCATGATGGTAAAGTCAGAAACTATATTTATGACGCCATTTGTATACCAGACAGCCTGGAGGGGGATGCATTGTAGAGAGACCATCATGGCTTGGGACGCACCCCATAATGCCACAATGATGATGACACCCAGGTAGACCAATCGCATGTTAGAGACTGCCATAATTCGGTAATAATGCAGCAAGAAGGTCATCTTTGCCCAGAAAAGAGTAACCACGTAGAACAGGATAGAAATCCAAAAAACAATAGGTAAAGGTTAGTCTCCAAAGCAGCATGAATGAAAACCAAGTGTCTTACTCGAAGGTAAAGTTTCATTGTCTCATCAGAAACTGTCCAGTCGTGTCGGCCCAGTCCGTATTGAGTCACTATTATCGACAATGAGTTACTGCCATATATACAGAATGGGAAAATCGTACTCGCAATCATTGTTGAGCGACATCATATGATACAGGCCTATGACAGGAACATATTAGACAAAGCTTAAGTATAAACTTATGTTAAATCGGCCTTACCCAGGTGATGACAGCAGCTATATCGTCCAGGCCCATTGACCTGATCAGACGACGACACCACAGTCGTAACCCAACCACCAAGACGGCCAGAGACATCAACACCATTGCCACTCGGATCAAGATGGCAGCCCTGTTTTCGTTGGCCATAGTGGCTGTTTCTTCGGCGGTGAGTGTCATTGTGATACGGAATTTAGGAAGGGGGAATAGCCCATGGCCTAGAGCAAACGACTTAATATCTGTCCTGAAGGAGGGGGATTAACACGTTTCGGATCAGTGCCACCCGTAGCCCGAGTGAAGTTTGAGATACATTGACCTGGATGAGGGCGACCCAACATAACGAACGTCACCCTAGTAGTCAGACAGACAGATCTATTGGGCCCGGTAGGCCACCGCCCATAGGGCTCTAAAAACTAAAAATACATATATTTCGCCAGTTGATGTCTTGGTCTCGCAGAGCCCCTATGTTTCCCGCCTTGTTCTTCTCTGTCTCTTCATTGTTCTCCTTCTAGATCCCCGTATCGGTTAGTGGTAGCAGATCAACTTGAAGTCCAATTCCTCCAAGTGTTCAGTTTCCTATCTTCGGCGGCTGAAGCAGTGCCTGCTATTGGTTGTACGGGGTAGCTGTTGTTAGTAAGTGAGTTTTCGTAACCGGTGGCTTATTGGTGTTGTTATCATCTCTGTTCCAGGCGACCTGTAGCGATCGCAAATCTGATCGTGGCTCACACCGCTTCTATATTCGGTGCCCATTTCTGTCCATCCGACGCTGCCTTACCTCCCAGGTGAAAGCATAGGTTGCCACGCTTTTCTTCTACACATTGGGACATCATCTCCTTGCGTTGTGCTGTCCATTTTACGCATCGAAAGAGAAGGTGCTCTACCGTTTCTTTTGCCTGCCCGCATGGACATTCATCTGTTGGTGCTGCTCTGATCTGATAGAGATAACCGTTTAGTCGCGCCATTCCGGTTCTGAGCTGTGCTAACACGCTGGCTTCTTTCCACAATACCATGCAGTACCCACCTGCCGGTCATACCCACCTACTGGTCAGCGAAAAAAAGAATTCCCCATACAAAATGTCAAAGAACGTGGCCTTAAAAACGATGAAATCGATCTTGGTCACGTGGTTAATGTGTGATTTGACCAGCTGCTCATCCTGATAAGTGTATGCCCGCCCCAGAGGGCCGAAGCACCTGAGGCCTAGGGGCTGAAGAGGATTTGATAAATGAGGAGGCATAGAACCGCGACTACCTCCTTGCCCCTACAGAACCGGCCGAAACCGGGGAGAGATGTCTCAAGTGACCGTCAATCACTAACATGCAATAGACGCCATTCTTGCGATCAGCTATTTGTTTATCGAAATGCTGATCCATTCAAGCCTGTATTATTATTTTTCTATACGTTTTCAGTAGGCTTAATGATCCAATCTAGTAGGTGGTTGCACTCTGAGTACCAGTTTGCGAGGTGGTAGGCCCCTTTACACCTGATAAACGGCGGGATGCGCCAGCCTTATGTATTAACCCCCTGAGTCACCGTGGCCCATTCGCGATTACCTGGCTGGGTCCTTTTTGGCTTTCCACTCCGTTTGACGCGTATCATAACCATAGTTTGGGTAATAACGCCCAACATAAGCCCGGTTACGTCAAAGTTTAATAAATATCGATATCATCAATGTCATACTAAAGGCTATAAATACGGGGTTGAAGCAACGTTTGTCATTTGACAAAGTTTCTAGCTTATAGCTTGCCAACTTTCTCTCTAGCACGCTTTGCGGCAGCAGATTAGCCATATCTTCCACGTCAGCAAGCTTTGGCGGGAAGCCTTACGAATACAGATCTAAAATATGCTCAAAAACGGCCTCTTCTTCCAGGTCAGTAAGTTTCCGAGAGTTGGGCGTGATATGGCGTCGCGACGGACGGCCTTTCATTCTGGCGCGTAGTGTTAATTCAGGCATAGTGTGGATTTTTTACCATCTGAGTTACGGGAAAATTGCTATTTTCTTAAATAGTTTGAACAGCTAGGAGTATTCTCCTTCCACTTCAATCTGATCCCATGTTGTGCGGTTGAACGGCATGATGTCAAAATAAGATGAGACGCATCGGGGTGGAAAACCAGCTGTTCGCTTATAAATCACGTTATTAATATAATCCTCTTCTTTAACACAACACTCAATTGCAACGCTACCAAATAAATAATACCACTATAGGAATTCATCTTAGGCTCTGGTAATTCTCTATTTATCTTATATACCAGTACTATCTACCTTTTCCTTACGGAGCCTATATGTCGCCTAAGCCCCCTTTCTAAAACACGCATACTACCCCTTGTTCTAACTTAGGGTAGTTTATCAAAAACTGACAGAATATTAAGGAATGACAGTTAAACATCCAGATAACAATTAAAATCAAAAGCGATACATCGTGCCAATCTAAACCCCCTCTTCAAGCCAATCCGAAGGCCAACGCAATTCCATGGAATCACAAGCCCATTAACAGAACTGTCTGCTGTTCTGATCCTGCACCATGAAGCCAGACACGCCAAATTTGTCGGGGATCGTTCCCGCCGCGTCCAGGAAAGTCAACGGTGCAGGGGCTCCAGCCTGCGGGTTATTCGCAACCTGCAATAGATTAAAGTCCTTGCTGTTCGCCAAGTTGTACTTAAGCGTAACGTCAGTCGGCAGGTTGGGACTGCTGTATAGAGTGCACGACCGCTTGCCACCATCCTCCGGCATGAATATATGCTTCCACACCCAGTTCGTGCACTTATTGGGTTCCTCTAAACACTTGGCGGCGCAGTCGCAAGCGGTCTTGAAGCCGTCCTTGAAGAAGAAGTGTTGCTCTGTGACGACGCCTGTCATATCGATACCCTGATAGTACCGGACGCAGCCGCCCTCTCGTTTGGGAGCCTGAAGGTTGGGGAAGCGGTCTTTGGTGATCTTGCCCTTGCAGATCGCCCAGTCCGAGTAGTGGTCAAAGTCTGGGAAGATGTTGCTGTCTGGATTGTCGTAAGGAGTGGAGTTGAGGGGAACGGCCAAGGCAGCGGAGGCGAGGAGGGCAGAGAGCACAGCGGTGGTGAAATGCATTTTATCGAGAGGATTAAGCTGATAAGTGAAGATAGATGTGGTTGAGTTGATTTGTTTTGTTAAGTAAGTGATTGATAGTAGTGATGCTGGTGAGAATTGGGATTTTTGCTAGGACCTTGACGACCGTTATATATACTTTTGAATCAACAGATAAGTACAGCTAGATTATTTTAATCTAAAGGATGTCACTTACACCTCTAGCAGCAATATGACAATTAGAGCCCGGAGACCGCATGATCCGACCACACAAGACCTGTGCGGCTGTGCCCTAGCCTATCAGAGCGGGGAGGACATTGAGAAGGGGCTTTAGCCATACTAGTTAGGCCAGGTCGATAGACGAGACATACACTTTAAGCAGACCAGGCTCTTCTAGGAATAGCCTGTTGAGGCTCAACACTTTTGCGGCTTGACCCTGGTGTTGACAGCCCCGATGGCTGGGCAGCATACCTTTTCTATATTTGATAAGGCTGTAGCATCGATGTGATTCGGTATTGGAAACCCTAAAGATAGCGACCGAGGTTCTAGATCTCAAGCCACGGCGCCTTCTCACAACGGGGATTCAGACATCCACGTCAGCCCAGAATGATTGCGTCACTATGAATTATTCTACTTAGAGTTTTGGAACAACAGGAATTTGGAGCGCTGAAAGCCTCATCAGTGAGGCCAATCTGATCGCCCAGTATCCACTATGCCGCTTAGTGCGACGTAGTCAATTCATTTATACTGTGATGTTTCTCCGACTTGACTGCTAGCCTCAGGGGGCTCTTTTCATGCTCTACATAGAACTTTTGTTCATGCTCATGATTCTTTTGACAATCTTTCGCGCCTAGCTATCCCTATCTTAGGCATTAACGTCAACTTCACATATGTCTAGAAGCAGCTTAACGACAAACTCACGTCCTCTCGCCGCGCCACACAAGGTGTAACGCTGCGATCTATGTAAATGCCGGGGCAATTTGTGTTCTGTTTCGCATCTCTGGCTTCCCTGCACAACGAAGCGAGCCGTTGTGCTGAACGGATTTTTCACGATTTCGTGGTTACTTCTTCTTTTTCTTTTCTTTCTTTTCTCTTTTCTTTTTTTTTTTTGATTGGTTATAATCCCAAGAAACATAACTCAATCAACACCAAGATGACCCATTTGGTCTTCTTATTCGCTAAAGCGCTTTAGTATGGGCTGTGCAGCCGATGCAAACCATTTGACCAACTAAGCTCAACAGCTGTTATACAGGATTCGGGCGAAAAATTGCACAGCTATTTTACCATTCTACATCCCGATTGCTTGGAGCCGACTCTTCTCGCACTCAACAATTCAGTATCATTCGAGCAGGGCCACTCACCTAGACCTGTAAGGATATTATTTGAAGAGGGGTATCGATTCTTGCGTTATTCGCGTTCTACCGCAATGAAGGCTAGTAGGGGAGATCGTGCTAACATGCACGGTTGGGAAATTGCAATCAGAATGAAGAACAAGTAAGGGCATGATAATCTTACCCGAATATAGCAGAACCTCGCTACGTGCACGGGCCAAATTCTGTGTAATTAGGCACATTACAGCGAGCCCTTGATACAGTAGAGTTAGGCTTGTGCGAAAAGGGGACGATTGGTGATGAGGCAAGGAGAGCACTTTTTATAAATAGTAGGAAGATCTACGTGGCAGCTGTCAGAAGTAAAGAAGCTACATAATAGGAAAGGATATTCGAGCGGCATGTCGAAATCTTTCTGCTGGTACAGTAACCGTTGCTCTCATCTTATATTTCAAGTAGAAGAGAGAGTCGTACTTCGAATCACATAGCGTTATCCGGGACACGCGACAACCGGCAATTGCGCCCACGCAAAAAATTGTTTCCAGTGGGGATATTAACATATACCCCGTCTTGGTTTGCCGATGGGTATTGATGACCAGAGCCAAAGAAATTGCAGGGTGTGGTAGATCGGTGCTAGCGTCTCACCACTCCAAAATAAGATTTAATCGAGGTATTTATTGGAAGATCTTGGGCATTTTAATCTCTTTCTAACTCTCTAGTGTGGCGGCTTATGGTAAGACGGGATAATAGAAAGCCGTCTTCTGATGATCTGGATCTGAATTTTCTGAGAATAGGGCGAGTGGTCGGGAGGGGACAGGGAGCTTAAGATAGCTATAAAATGCTACTAAATGCCCAAGAACGCAGGAATGAAAAGCACCTATTTACTGTCAATAAATAAGGACCTTCAATCACACTCTCAAATAAACCCCAATCACTACCTCAGGATGAGACTCTTTTCAACCCTTATGATCTTGACCATAATTGGTCTTGCACAAGCCTGGTCTATCAACTTCTTTGCCGAAAAAGGCGACAAAATGAAACGGGTTAGTGCCAATGGAACCAAGAGAGGCAACTGCATCAACCTTCGCTCGGATTACGACTGGGTTACAACTTCCATCACCTTTTATCCTCAGACGCCTGCTTGGCCGGACCCAAATGGATACACAGCATACAGCAAGGCCAACTGCAAGGGCACGGCATACTATGGAGTAGAGGGACAGCAGAACCCAAAGAGGAGGTTCAGGAGTTATAGGGTGAAATAAATCCTGGCACTTGTACTAGAAAGCTGATACTAGGCTATCCTATCAGTTTGTATGTGGACACCTACCTTTAACATTTGAAGGTAAAGATTTGGAGCTAAGGGTGGATAGTAGTCAAAGACAACTTGAGGGATTTAACATGTTAAGACATCGTACTTTCTCACACATATCAACATCATATTTTGACCGACTCGAACTAGACTAAATGTGATTTAAAACTCATTAATACTGGATCAAAGCATATAATAAGACCTCCAGACTCACCTTATTTATATTTCTATAAGTAATTTCTGCTCGTTGTTTGTATATTCATCTTTCAAATTGTTGACCTCGTCGTCGACCTCGAGTATTACTAGTCACTTAGATTCTAGTGGATATATGGGGTCCCCATAAGGCACATGACGACGCAATCGCATAATCTGAGTCTCGCCTGGTCCTCTGCCTGAGAATCCCGCCTGATTCATATCCTGTTAATTGCACTGCCTGCGTACTTAAGAATCACCCCCAATTCATATCCTGCTATTCTTACCTCCTACTCTATTGTATACTGGATTTAATATGGAGAGACCAACAAAGCGTGGATGACCACGCAAATATGCAACAGCCAAGGAAAAAGCGATATCAGATTATTAACACCAGCAGAACAAGCAGCAGGAAGCAGCTAGAGATAAGGGCCTACCCTATAGCAATTTCCATAACTTGCACTATCCTATCCAGTCAAAAACCTTCCTTTGTCATCACACTTTCTTGGCATACAAGTGTTAAGAAAGTGGCCCTGTCTACACCTAAATCCTTAACAAGTGCACAACAAACGACTCAACCTGCGCTTTGCGCAGTCGCAAGCTGCGGCGATGGCCTCGTTTTCGACGAGCCCGCCCGCTGCCCCAGACCCCTTCGATTTAGGGATCCACACTCCCGCTAATCTGAATCGAGGAGCCCGTGCAGCTCTCTTGCAGAATAGCCCTGCGACCGTGAATGGCACCATTGGTGTTTTACCCGTTCCCAGGCAGATGGCCCAGACTCCATCCTCACCACTCAACGCCGCCGCCACTACCACCACAGCTACGGAAGGAGCTGAGCGTGCCAGTCCCGTATCCACTTTTGAACAACGACCAATCTCTATCGTCGAATCAGCCAACGATCTCGCGCGAGAACACGCGGAAGAGTATAACACCAAGCTGATGGTGTTCCGGGCCTTCTGTACCAAGTTTGAAGAAGCGGCCCAGCAATTCGTCACCGGACCGCAACGACGCTTCGCTCAGCAATTTGCCAATGATTTCCTCGGTTTTTGGAAACGAGAGCTCTCCTGCTCCGGACCTGTGACCCCCAAGCCTACATACAGCAGCGTGGCCGCTGCCGCGCCTCCCACTGACCATGACCGTCTGACCTACAGACAACAACAACAACATAAAGGCCGACAAACAGATCCACCTCATCGCCAAGGGCAACAGACGACCATCGCCCCACCCCGACAAGACCTCCGTGTCTTTATCCGTCTAGAAGCCGGAGCTCCGGCCAGGGCCCACAGTAGCTATGCCATCCGGACTCTGATCCGGGAGAAGCTCGGCGCTGTCTCAGACAAGATCCGGCAGGTGTTCCAGGTCAGATCGGGATGGGCCGTTCTGGCGGCCGACTCGGTAACACGCGACTTTCTGGTAGAAAAGCAAGCTGAGTGGGCCGCTGAACTGGGAGCTACAGCAGTAGAAACGAACAAGGAATGGTTCACCTATGTGGTCTCAGACGTTCCTACAAGACTGTCTGACTTTTACGGAAATGAGGTGGATAGTGACAGCGTCGTCAGCGACGAGATAGAAATCCAGACTGGGCTCAAGCCCATTGACGTACGTACCGGAAGACAGTTCTCGGATAACCCCTTGACCAAGGCCCTACTTGTGTCCTTTCTAAAGCCCACAAAAAGATTCTGGTCTCTTTTCGGCAGTAGCGCAGCTAGACTTGTTGACAAAACCGACCGACCTAGACAATGTGAGAAGTGCTGGGGACACCATTTTGCCCGCAACTGTCACAGACAGCCAGTTTGCCGACGCTGTGGTGAGACCGGCCACCTCGTAGACGATTGCATCGCACCAGAACAGTGCGTCAACTGCTTGGGCCCCCATCAGGCCAACTTTCGTAGGTGCCCAGCTCGGCCAAAGACAGTGCACGGCGTGCTCCGCCGACTGACTAAAGAGCAACGAAAACATGTCAGGGTCGTTGGTGCGGAGACATACCGACAACGACACCAAGAACCACAGTCGGCATCGCATCAGGAAGCCCAGCAGGGCATGGCTGAGCGACAAAACGAGGATGTCACATCACAAGAACGACCGAACGCTCGTGCTCCAAGCCCAGCTGTATCAGGAGCACCTTCGTGCATCATGGTGGCCACGACCCCTCATGCTGGCTATGAAGCAGAGGAAGAACCCGAACAGCCCAGGCCAGGCTCACCGCGAAAGCGCCGAATAGTTCTCATTAATCGCTCGCATGGCCAGGAATAGATATTCTCAAACACGAAAGAACGACAGGAAGCCGCTCAGGAACTTCCAGGCCAACGTCGGCAAGATCCCTCCGGCCCACGACTGCGCCCTGGCGCTGGCCGACTCGGAACAATATGACGTTGTGCTCTTGCAAGAGCCGTGGACGGCTCACACAGAGACCCGCACTTTAACTAAGACTCACCCTGCATACGACACATTTACGCCGGTCGACATGTGGAACAGCAACGATACTCGGCCTAGAGTGATGACATATGTCCGACGAGACCCAAGACTTCTTGCTGACCAGATTCGGCCTTTTCAGACTCGTGATATCCTTTGGCTCACAATCAACGACCTGACGATCGTCAACTTCTATCGTCAGAACGACGAGAGGGACGCCCTAGACACGCTATTTCAATGGTCTGTCCCGGAACGTTGCCTCGTAGCTGGCGATTTCAATGCCAGACATCGTAGCTGGCAAACAGGCCAAACTACGAACCGGGGCCAAGAGATAGCAGGATGGGTGTCTGAGAATGACCTCAGCCTTCTCAACACTTTAGACATCCCAACAAACCCGTACGGCAACACAATCGATCTTGCCTTTACTAACCTACCACTTGCTGAAGCTGTCGTCGAGGACCATCTCGCCACCAGCTCTGACCACTTCACGCTCAGCCTGACTTTCCCAGACGTCAGATCGACTCCGGTGCAGCCAGGCAAGATTCGAGTGACGACGGAAGACGAGCTTAAACGATTCGTCGAGATCGTAGAGCTTGGCGCTACAGGAATACCCCTGACAGATTCGACCCCCGAGGAGCTGGACGAGCTTGCCTCTTCACTTGTGAGTCTACTAACATCAGCAGCAAAAGCGTCTGGGAAGCCCGCACGGGAAGGCGGACGTCCGGCTCCCTGGTGGACCGAGGAGTGCGCCGACGCCGCGGCTGCTTTTCGAGCCATCAGAAGAAGCTACCTGCTCGGCTTCAACCAGGATGTTCAGATCGCCAAAAGAGGCTTTCATCGTGTGGTCCGTCGGGCCAAGAGGCGCTATTGGCGTAACCTCATCGATGGATTCTCCAGCAGTAGCGACGTTTTCAAAGCTGTCCGGTGGCTAAAGTCCCCAGGAGCCTTCCAGCCGCCACCTCTACAGGTCGATAACGTCGTGTACGAAAGCCAGATGGATAAAGCCAACGCACTCCGACAGGCCACGCTTGAACGAAGAACTGCGGAGGACGACATCGCAAACGCATGGACGCCAGTATTCCCACCTAGATCGATCCCATTCTCTCCCGAAATCTCTCTGGAGGAGGCGCAATATGCAACTTGTCACACAGGCAATACATCCCCAGGGTCAGACAACATCACAGTCAAACTTCTTGAAGCAGTATGGCATACCATCGGTACACACGTCCGTCGTCTCTTCGAAAGATGCCTTACCATAGGCCATCATCCAAAACCATTCAAGGAGGCGGAGGTGGTCATGATCGCGAAACCGGGACGGAGAGACCTTACCGAACCACGAGCATGGCGACCCACCTCACTGCTCTCCTGTCTTGGTAAGGGACTAGAACGACTGATCGCGCGCCGCCTAGCCTGGGCAGCCGTTCACTACAGCGTCCTTCATCCGCAGCAAGCTGGGGCGCTCCCCAAGAGGTCGGCAACAGACTTGGTAACTGCTCTGGTCTATGATATTGAAGAAGCGTTTGCACGCAAGAAGGTGGCGACTCTAGTCACAATGGACGTCCAAGGTGCTTTCGACACCGTCATGCGCAACAGGCTCGTCCTGCGTCTTCGTGAGCAAGGCTGGCCTAATCACCTGGCTCGCTGGGCCGGCTCCTTCATGGGCGGCCGGTCGGCGCGTGTCAGGTACCAAGACACAGTCACGCCCTCTTCTCCCCTTCAGTGCGGCCTCCCTCAGGGGTCGCCGGTATCGCCAATCCTCTTTCTGCTCTACACTGAGCCAATCTATCGACTAGGGAACCCTCAGGGTCGCTTCGGCTATGCAGACGACACGGCCATCCTGCCCATAGGCGACACAGTAGACGATACTTCTGCCATGGCATCTAGTTCCATCGCCGAGATGGTGCGATGGGGCGCGGAGAATGGCGTGTCCTTCGACCCAAAGAAGACCGAAGTCATGCACTTCTCCCGCAGCAAACTCAGGACTGCGCCGGCAGTACGCCACGGCGATGTCGAGAAATACCCTGAGCCAGGATGCAGGGAGCTTTCCACATGCCTGATTTGATCAGCAAGGTGTCACGCATACGGCTTTGCAACGACATGGCATGGCAATGGCGAACTTTCTGAAACCAGCGCCTATCACAGCAAATAGCTGGACTATTGAGATTGGTTCAGCATCTTGACTTGGTTGGTCAGAACAAGCTTCCTACCACCGTGCAGACACAACATTACACTGCAGCCGGCTCCATAAGGCAAAATAATTTGGCAATTCTTGAACTACATCCTACGAAAGATCTACCATCGAGTAACCAGCATCTCGTGCAAATAATGACAAAAGCCATGAAACAGGCTATGAAGGTGTCGCACTGAGCGTGCTTAAAGGGTTAGAGTGAATATGATGAGCAGCAGCAAATGTGTTGATTGATTGTTCTTCTGTGTGGGGTATTCCATCCCACAGGTTTTACTTTAAATCACCCAGCTTGATTACTAAGGGCTGTTGTTCCTGAGGATCATTGAGACCATGCCTGGCCTGCGACAGAAGGCCATTCTTCCCGTCTGGAAGACGACACCCATCACCGTCCTCCACAGGGAAAGCGGGATACCACCAGTCGATCAATTGCTTGACGCGAGGCGACTTAGGTTCTCCGCACGACTCAAATCGCTGGATGAGGCTCATCCTCTGGCGATCCGAACGCGCCCGCCTGACAGCCTACTTACCACGACCTCATCAAACGAAGATATCAAATACAGGCAGAGAGCAGCGTCAGGACGCGCCTTCGACGTGCAAACGAACTCTTTGCACCCTGCACGCGGCCGAAACTCGTCTATCGATGCTTCCATCAAGAACAGATGCCTCCGCTTCAGATGGCGTCAGAAGACAAATCGGCCGACGCCTTTTCCCATTGGGTCGAGTCTCTCGCCCCGCTCACCTTGGTCGTATACTCGGATGGCTCTCTTTCCTCAGAAGGGGCTGCCAGCTATGGCTTCACCATCCATCAGAACAATATCCCCATCTTTGACGGATCAGGTCGCCTCGGACCTGCTGAGGTTTTCGATGCTGAAGCTACCGGGGCTTGGGAGGGCCTGAAGGCTGCTCTAAACCTGCGAGGTTTAGCAACACAGAATATATTCATCTGCCTAGATAACCTGGCAGCCGCCACGTGTCTACGAGGGACTCCTTCTGAATCCTCTCAAAACGTCTTTCTCGAGTTCCAAGCTCTGACGACATCGCATGGAGCCATCCAAGTTCGCTGGGTGCCAGGGCACTCCAACATCCCTGGCAACGAACAGGCCGACAAGCTGGCAAAGGCAGCGTCATCGCTCCCCGAGCCCGAAGGCGCTCAACCGACGCTGGCTTACCTACGAAGAATCGCAAGACAGAAGCCCAAAGAAGCGTTCGAGGCGTGGTGGTCCACCTCCGCTCCTGAGCAGTACAAAAGACTCAATTTCAAGGCGACTACAGGCTGTTCGCCGGAGCTGTCGCTCCCGCGTGCAGCGCTGCACCACCTCCTGGCAGCCAGATCCCTCCACGGGGACTTCGCCGCGTACCACGAGAGATTCAACCACGACGATGCACGCCTACTTTGCTCATGTGGCCGACGCAAAGCACCGGATCACATCTTCTACTGCAGAAAGGTACCGCCACGTCATCGGATGAGGCTGACACCCTCACCGAACGCAGCAGTCAATCTAGCAGTAGGAAAAGACTTCACCAAATTCATCGACCTGTCCAAGAACAGCGCGTTCTTTGGAAAGATCTGCCCTCGTCATTAGGCGACGCCGACCAGAGAAGCACTTGCGACTCTCATTCCTTCTCTTCTCACATCTCTTTTGTAGACCTTTTCTTTCTCTCTTTATCTTTCTCTTACCTGTTCTCGACCAGATGAAGGGTGTTACCACGCCCTCCATCTGGTCGTGACCACCTTGAGGCAGTCTCGGGCTGCCGCATGCACAGGCTGATCTCAGCCCTCCTAACACCAGGCTCCATAAGCAACTGCGATATGCCAGCCGCGCCTTGTCATCCCGCTGACGGGTAACAGGCTCGATAAAATGCGCCATTTGTGCCGATGATATGCTGGATCGAGTGCGGTTCACTGACGCGTTTGCAGAAATTGAATTCTGAGGGAAAGACTAATTTCGCGTCGCGAATGACTAAACCTTTATGTCCAATAGCATCTCTGTAATTAGCGTGTAGATAGATTCCGACTTCTCTAGCCCAGCACGTCCTGTGCCCCAGTAGGGGACTTTCGGAGCCGATGACCCCCCGGACGAAAACCATACATAACATAACATAAATTCAACCGATGGTCAACGTTGAAAGCATCTAGGTGGAATTGAAACAATCAATGCGAGTGTCAAATGGAATTGATTGAATTGATGCACGTGACTTCAACTTCCATAAAATTGACGGGATTGAGTTGATGGTTGAATTGATCGCCAGCCTGGTGCAGGCCGTGCAGTCACAAAGCCAAGAGGAAATTGAATTACAATCGATTCTGAACTGGGAAATAACAATCAATTTGTTTTCCGTATTTCTAGTGCCTCGTTGTGAGGGGATTGAAAAGTAGCATTTTGTATGGGGAAACTTTTTTTTTTTTGCTTGCTGGTAGGTGGACTCATTGACCAATGGTATCAAAGTGCTCCGCAAATCCCTCGCAGCCCAAAGAACGCCCCACCAAAACCACAGTTGCACGGAAGCCCCGTTTATTGTGAACTCATCCTCCCGGATTAACGGCCCGGCTGCTCCTTGTCGACAGCGCCAGATGAGGCCTAATAAATGGCGGATGCAGGGGTCGAAGCGACAAATGCCGGGATGACATCGTCTAAACGTTTATCTGGAGTTAAGCTCAATGTCCGTCTGGCGTCAGGCGGGGCACGTCAGCAACTTGCATAAAATTCGCGCTTCTGACTGGTCAAGGACGCCCACATGATCACATTAGGAACATGCCACCGACCTTCAGCCAGAAAAGGCGCCAAACAGCCGGTGATGACTCACGTTGTTCGAGGCTCATTTTGCATTAGCTGGCACATTTGGCGATGTAAGAATCTTTTCACCTCTGGTCCGCGAGCCCAGCTGCCCGGAAAAGCTGTGAGAAAGGCGGTCAGACGGCGCGATATGGGGCCGAGATGATCTGCGCCCTATCGCGAAAAATTCATGAATAATTTATAATCGATAATTTTTCAGGAGGGTGTCGTCACGATATTCACGATGCGGCCCATCAATATAAATTGCTTCCCCATGATGGCAGTTCGTCCGGATCATGAGCAGGCCAGCCCACGATTCGCGTCGCTCAAATTGCAAGCCACATCCATCAACATCAACTACCGATACCGATCGCCATTGTCACGATCCAGCTCGCAGCTATGGCACGCTTTCAAAACCATCTATCCTCGGCGTTCAGAAGAAACAGTCAGAAGAGCTCAGCCATTACCGTGGAATCTATCAGCCAAAGCTCACACATTGCCCTCACCAGCGATTCTGAACAGGGTCTCCAGCTGTTGGTCTCGGGCGAAGTGACTGTTGAAGTCCATGAACAGCGCGTGTATATGGCCCGACTTGATGCCGACTTAAAACTCCACATCGAATACAAACGGCCCTTCAAGTCACACTGCAATGCTTGCCGAAACTGGAACCATCAACTGGCGAGCTGTCAGCTCCTCACTCAACCAACGACTCTCGCTTATGGGAAACACACATTCCCCTTTTCAGCTCTGATCGAAGGAGACCATCCAGCCTCAATGGAAACTTCACTTATTTCGGTCAAGTATGGCCTTGCAACTGAGACCCAGTTCGCCCGCCACGGAGTCGCTTCCCTCGAGACGGCCAAGAACGAACATGCCATCATCGTCAAGCCTTCACCTCCCGATCCTCGAAGTTCACAACGAACGGTGACCACGGTCGATCCAATCACGATTATTACCCATCACGAGCCCGTTATAGACGCCGAGAACTCCAACAGATTCTCTTTCGAGCTAGAGGGATTGAACGGTTCTAATGGTGCCATTGGGGACCTTCAATCATGGGAGCTCGATGAGATCAAGTGGCATATAGTTCAGACAACAAAAACTACCCAACCAGCGTGTGAGAAGCACCGTCTCGCTTCCCTTTCGGACCTGGGTCGAGTGATGCGGATACGGGACACACAAGTGCTTGCGAAGTGCGGAATAAAAGATGGCTGGGCACTCGATGGTACTGCTGGGAACTCAAAAGCGAACATGGGGTTTGACTATACGATCAAGAACCGGCAGCCACAGAAAGACAGACCAGGGTTTGCATGCGATAACAAATGGGCTGGTGGCTTTGAGATTTCGCACCGGCTCCATGTCTGGTTCTGTCTATCGCTGGAGCGGTCCCAATCGGCCAAAAAGGGATTCGCAGAACGGGTCATGCGTGGGTCCTACGACGTTATACTCGCGGACCCTACGAGCAAGGACTTGGACTGGGGCCCTCATGTGCCACCCACGTATGAAGAAGTCGGCGGTTCACCACCAGACTACCACGACGACGAGCCTTAAGTTAAGGATGAGTGAAGGGGTGTTGATGAAGAGTAAAGGAACCAGGGTAGGCAAATGAGAATAGATACTTAGTGGCACCACAGTCTAGAATAGAGATTTATTTCTCATGCCAGCATTTCAGGCTATTGGGTGCTCTACCATGAACTATTTAGCACTTTAAGCCGCTAGCTCTGTAGAGACTGCCCCTTGTGATCCGTGACTTCTTTGGTAGGTGTTATACCCTACTGTACCAATTACCACTGGTATTGACATCCAATACCAGTTTTGGTGGCCCGTGCACCTCTCTTTTTCCATCTCCTGCTCCTAGGTTGCAATACAAGATTACTTGGCCCGTGCACCCTAGTACTACAGTCCGGCGGCTAATAGGCGGACGGGTACCCGTCCTTCTAAAACTGGACGGGTCCCGTCCGAGTTACCATATCTGGTATAGCTTACTCCGCTATCGGATTGGAACTATTTCGAGTGGTTTTACTTGAAGTCCATCAACCGCTAATTTTACTCAAAGCAAATCGCTGACTTTAACTTGTATAGTCTTGATTTATCCGAGCTATAAGCTCATTATAAACTCTACTAAAGTTAGGACTGAACTACAATACAACTCTCCTCCTGTTCCGTGGCAGCATACAAGGCTTCTTGTTCATCGATATCCCGCTGAGCTATCTTCCACAGCTCGCCCATACCTCTTCTGCTTGTAAACAGTCGTCCGTTCTCGGTCTCCTCAGCTACTTGTGCTTCAATTCGATCAGCTTCTGCTTTATCCCAGTCTAAGTAAGCCATCATCTCTTCTTTAGTCCATTCTCTGGGACCCGTCGGGGTCTTGCAGCACCTCCCCATCTGCTTATAATCAAGACACCAGCTGTAGCTTGCTTTTGGGTATCCCAAAGGTAAGCCCATCGCTTTTCGATACTGGCGATTACCAAGCCAGGCTCCTGGGGGTTGAGCCTTATACCAATCCTCTCTAGACTTGACGTATCTCTGATGGATGGCTCGTGGATCGTCATGCCTCAGATGTGTAGTTGGGTTTGAAGCTAGATCTCTCGAATTTAACTGTGGTGGTACCTGCGGTCTACACGTCGATGGCGTAGGTGATGGGTGTCGAGGTTCTGGAGTCGTTATGTGTCGGTCCACCCGCTCTGTTTCGATGGTCAACTGGGATGGCAGATCTTGACAAGTTGATTCATTCTCAAATTCGAAAGTTTCCAAAGTTGTGATTGGTTGCCACTGTATTTCGCCGAGCGTTTTCATCACTGGTGGCCTTGGTTCCTCAGGGGTCGTAAAGGGTATCCACTCAAAGGTTTTCGAACACACCTGCGGCTGGTCTGAAGATATAACTGGCAATGCTCTTAGTTCCGAGCATCGTAGTGGACACTCCTTTGAGTTCCTTGCGTGACCTAGTATATGACATTTGCTGCATAAAGGAGGGTTTCGTATCGGCCTCGCCTTCTCAATGACTTCAAAGCCGCCAAGTTCTCTTCTCACACTAGATAACGGCAAAGACGAATTCGTAGTCACTGGATCGACTCGCTGGCGGGGTTCTAAGAGGGGCCTTCGATTATCTTCCCGAGTCAAGTGCCAATGCGGATGAAAATCTTCGAGTTGTAGAGTCTGGCCTTGAGCTAATAAACCCTCCAGCTTGTGGGCGCAGGGCAGCCCTTGTGATCGTGAGAAAGAACCAGTACAGGCCGATGAAGGAGTAGAGCCTTGATGAAATAGAAGCTTTCGTTGCTGCTCAACCTTTCGCAAAGCTTCATGAGACACCCAACCACGTACTGCACCATAGAGAATACTGGAGAGTTCGATAGGTGTCCTGATCTTCTGCTTGGCTTGGTTCGACTTCAACTCCGCCAGTTGATTAAGTAGTGCATGCTTGATCGATCGCCAAGCTTCGAACAGGTCCAATGTAGATACTTTGAGGTGGCTCTTGAGCAGCCAGTGTATGCCTTCCACCCTTGAAGTAACGACGTTGTCAAAGTGGGGATGTTGATTGACCCACGCCTTCACCAGCTTCTCTTTGTATTGATCAAGCCAGTTTGTCTTGATATATTTGACTTCTTCGATATAATCCGCGATGTATTTCTTCTCAAACTCGGACACACGTTCGTGGAAAGTTTGTTCATTTGGTGACTTGATGATCGAATGCCAGTGGCCATAAAACTCATTCCAAGCCTCTATTCCCGGGTTTTCCCCTTGAGTCTGGCGCGTAAATCTCGGCTGGCAGTAGCGAAGAACTGCCTTGTTAGCATGCCAGAGACATAGCAGCGGCCTTGATGATGGGAAGCAAGTATCGACAGCATTCATACATGCTAGGCAGCGATCAGTCAAGATGACAGAGGGATGCCTAATCCTGTGGTTTTCGCACAACGATCGGAATCGATCTAACGCCCAAAAATAGTCTTCTTCATATTCCCCACTCAGGAAAGCGAACGCGACACAGAACGAACGTTGACAAGAGTCGACACCAATCAAGTCCAAAAGTGGCATGCCGTATTTGTTGGTTTTATATGTACAGTCTAAGATTAAGACATCCGGATATGCCTGTAGGTATGCCACTGACTCGGGATGCGCAAATAGAACAGCTTTGACTCGACCGTCTGGACCGGTTTGAAATTGACTCCAAAATCCTTCTCTAAACAGCTGATCAGCAAGTGCGTTAATGCTGCTTTGTCCTTGACACACTTCTCGTCTAGCATCTGCAATACGATTGTAGATGTCCTGTTGTGTTGCTATCGTGTCGGTGTTCTGCCGCATGTACGTTCTAATTTCTTTAGGGGCTATCCCAGCGTTGGCAAGGCCAGTCAGTTGAGACAGGTGCTCCTTAGACAGTGTTCGAAGTACTGGGTGGGCGGTGGTGTCTTGGCTTGGTTCATGGTTATGTAGTGAGAATCGGCTGTTAGAACGGTGCCGCAGAGTCCAGGTACTTCTATCATTATTTTCCTTCGCCAGTACAGAGAACTCGCAGCCTGTTGTTCGAGTTGTCGTCTTACGTTGGCGTTCTCTGGAAACGATTGGATGGTTACGGCGACGATCACACATGTACGTGATCGTCCTCCTGCCAGTTTTCTCCTTGGTTGACCTTCCAGTTATGAACGCATAGCCCCTGGTCGCTGCCCAGGCGTTGATTGCCTCGAATAGCGCCTCCCGTGACTCATACTCGCCTTCAGGAGGGAGATAGTCACCAGGAAACGGTGTCGGACTTTGAGAATGGTTGACGTTCATAGCGAAGCAGTCGCCGTTAGCCCGTAATCTCGACACGATTAGCAGCGAGTGCAGTAGAACGCGATATTCGAGATGCCGCGAGAGGGAGACCGATAGCGGAGTGAGCTATACCAGATATGGTAATTGGGACGGGACCCGTCCCATTTTAGAAGGACGGGTACCCGTCCGCCTATTAGCCGCCCTACAGTCCAAAATCAACTCTAGTAGAGTTGATTTTATTGACCCACTTTAAACCTAGTAGAGTTGATTATTGCCAGGGTGTAGAGTTGGTTTAACGCTGTCTTATATACAGGAGTAATAGTGCTGATCAGAGCAGGGGTTTTGTCAGGGGTTTGTCAGGGGTTTGCCACAGAACGCGACACGTCCTTTCGCGTAAAGTGCTATAGGGGGGTAATATCATACTACTAGACAGTCTCGTTGTTGATCAAAGCACTATCATTATTCAGATCTTACTACTAGTCACCGAGTCACTATGACAGCTTCAAACTTGCAATCTGAACCATGCAGTGCAATTTATCCCTACGTTCTTCTGTCCACATACCGTCTTCTCGTGTGCCAGGTTTGTGCGTTCGCCTACTCTTCTATTCTTAATTGTCGTGTCCCCGTAATTGTCGCGTACCCCTGTCCACTTCTCAAGTGCCTTTCTATCTCCTGTTTATTCCCATTCAATCCATACTATTGGTGGTTTTCACGCATTCAGGAGGTAGTCATGGAACCTTAACCTAAGCCAAGCCACCCATACGTTGAATGACAGACAATGACAGACAGAGAGAGCAAGGCAGTCAAGTGACAACATAGTGTCAATGTAGCGTCATCAATGACGTGAGCTTCTTTCTCCAAGTTCTAAAAATAGAGGAAGCTTTCAAAAGTGCTAAAAGAAAAAGCAATACCTTTATATCAAGGATAAATACCAGGGGTACTTGGGGGCTGCTGAATCCCGCTAAATACTATTAGAATATAGCGGACTCTTATCAGTAACTAAGAAAGGACCATTTCTCCTATTACCCCTAAAGCTAGAGAAGCTTTATGTACAGAGTACAGGGCCTGTTATCGCCGACCCGAGTATAATATCTTCATGGGTAACTATCCCTTCAAGTACTACAAGCCTCCACTAGGGTCAAATGAGGTATCGACCAGAACCTAAGCGAATCAAATACTAATCCAGTACGGAGTAAAGGTGGTCCATTGGCTCAGATTCTGGCCTATACCTCTCTTGACCCTAGTGGAGGCCTGTGGCACTCAATGAAATAAGGCTGAAGTATGTGGCGTTAAATAGTTTCAGCACCCCAGCCTCCCACAAAGCAAAATCATAACCTAACTCGCTCAAAACGACGCTTTTAAACGTCACGTTTATTGAGGCATGGGCCCGTGCTTGCTGATCTTTATTTCCTTTGCAATTGCCCTATAAATATCGCACCTGGTGTATTCATTAGTCGTCGTCTTAACGGTTCGGACCTCTCGATTACGGCGCCTTACGACTTTCCAAGGTTACGCCAGCATTCGGCTTCAACTGCGTCCGACAAGGGCAAAAAAAATAAAAAAATCCCAAGGTGGAATGTCAGGAAGCGAATGCCAGCGATGCATTCGCTTCCGCCTGATATCGCGGCTCAGAACAAAGGCCCTGCTATGATGGCAGTTATGTACTCATTCACTGCCCTTTCATCCCTCACTGTCGTAGGCAGGGTCTTTTCGAGGTATAAGAAGCTCGGTCACTTAGCAATCGATGACTACGTTATAATTCTGTCTCTTGTCGGTTCCCTGTTCTGTTCTCTATGATGCAATTACCCCACTTCAGCAACCACAGGCGATGGAACAGGAACAACTGCTGAACGCTCAATAGGGGTTCGTATTCGCCTACGTAGGCTGCTGGACTGCCGCTATCTTAGCCGGCAGCGGCCGCCACGAGGCGACGCTGACAGTCGCCGAACTCGATCGTTCTATATTCTTTTTCATGGTCGGCCTGGTCCCAGGCGTGCTGTCGCTCGCGCTACCCAAGTTCGCCGTTGTCAATCTACTCATCAAGATCCTCTTCCCATCACCTCCGCACGAGCGGTTGCTTTGGAGCCTCCCAATCGCAAACATTGTCCTCGTGCTCGGCGCCTTCGGCGTCCACTACTCAGAGTGCGACCCGCCATCGGCTCGATGGACCTTATATGCCCCTGCGAAGTGCCGTAGCTCGACTGGTACAATCGTCTATTCGGTTGTTGTGGGGTGTAAGTGGGCCCTTATTCTCGGGAGCGGAAGGAGAGGTGTCCGATATACTAATGTAATGGGTGGACAAACGGCAGCATTTTCGGCTGTGGTCGACTTCTACCTCGCTATATACCCAGCCATAGTGTTATGGTCCCTACACATGCATCTGAAAAAGAAGCTGGCCCTCAGCGTAGCCCTTGGCTTCGGTGCTTGGTTTGTATCCTGCCGCGAGCTAGTCCCCGTCAAGTCACGACACGGACTGATATCTGCGCTAAGTGCTGGTTGTGCTGCCGTACGCAAGGTCATGGAAGTTCCAAGTATGGGAGACGGTACAGATTATACTTGTGAGCTCGCACCCTCCGCTTAACAGCACAACATTGACACCCTTACTGACGACGTCCTGGGTGACCAGATGACTCAGGGAGCCTCGTGATCTGGATAACGTAGGTAGTCTTCCTGATATAATCTAGCATGTTGCCATTGACCTATTCCCATTATTCGCAGTATCGAGACAAACAGTGTCATAATCGCCGCCTGCATCCCTATGCTCCTGCCCTTCCTTGAACTATTATTTGGGAAGAAATTCTTATCCGCGCCCGTTCCATCGTCCTTGAATCGAATAAGTGGCGCGAGACCTGGAAGCAGGACGAGAAATATCACGGCAACCAACAAGTCAGTCGAGATAGAGAAGCGGAGAACAAGCGATGAGGTGGAAGAACGCATGGGGTCTGTCCTGCTCCTTGAAGAACCGAGCCACGACGAGGAACGCGGCCAGAACCAGACGGCGGACAATATTCGTCAACGCAAGCCACAGCTTACATAGCATGCTATTATTCAAACTAGAATAGCATCGCACAATAAGCAAGTTATTATATTACGCAGTCAAAGTGCACGCCAGATCATGTATAGTTGCGATAGCCATACAGTATCTTTATTTAAAACAATGTCTGAAGCCCTACTGTACAAAGGTTGAGCTAAATCCCGCCGCATTGTCTGATCTTTGTCCGTGCCAACCCAGGCGACTACAAATTTCCCCTGCGTTTTGCCGTAAAATTGCCTGTAGCTTCTATACTTTTTGTCCGTGCCCATTGATATGATAACCAAGTTCAATAAAACCAACTTGTTGTTTACCTCCTTTTTATCCGTGCGCACTTGTGCTTCTGACTTCCCACTTTTATTCCATTCCTTCCACGTTCTTTCCTTTCGCCTTCTGCTCCAGGCTCAAGATACCGTTTGGTAAAAGAATATAATATAGAAGCGGTGACAGTATATAACAGCATAGCGAGGGATAAATATCATGGAATCGTCACCTATTGCCCCGACTGCAGGGGTACAACAGTCACAGTCGCCTTCTCAATTCCTTGAGTCGCTCTCTTTATGTGTTCATCCTGATTCGTAACTACTAATCTGCTGCGATGATGAATGCAAACACGCCATCTCCCCCAATGGGTCCCATCCTACCAATCATCTGAGAGATAAACACAAGATCCCTCTATCTCGGCGGAAAGGTCTCAGCGAGGTACTAGCTACACTGGACCTCAAAAATCCAGATCAGGCTGCGCCACTTGCAGATTGTTCACCTGAAGACAAAAAGCTCCGGTCCTACGATGGATTTTCCTGTCTGCATTGCAAGTATCGCACCATCAACCTCACGCTCAGCATACAACATTACAGCCAAGACCTGCCCCAATTACCCCCAACACCCGCGGAGATCTACCAGGAAGGCAGACATCGAGACATATTTCGAGTACGTTTACTTGCAGACATGGGCCTCTGGGCCCTCTCGAGCCTACTGGATTGTTGAACGCGATGGCCGACTGGTCCGGCCAGCGGTGCCCGTTGGAAGTATACGTGGGCTAGTTTCGAGCGGTCAAGACTCCAGTAGGCAATTGCAGCTTAGGTTTTCAACGCTGCCCCCAGTAATATAGTTGAACTTGGCTCTGAAATATAGTTTCCTGGTCTAGAGATTATAAAAGACTAAGTTTTATTATTTTTGGATTAAAATTGCTGTCGCGGCATGTCATGGTATATTGCGATAGAGTGACACGCGATCAAGCGTTACATTTCCTATTGTAGAATAGTGTACTTCATCAGTGAAGCGTTACATTTCCTAACATGGCTAGCGCGGCGCCATCTAGGGGCACAGGTCCGTACAGTCACAGGCCCGTACACTTAGTCAGCAACACCCACTGTAAGGGGCCCCATAGGGAAACGCCTAGGCGTGCGGATTATGTCAGCCCTCAATTTGGCCCAAACTCCACATTCGGCGGTTTTCAGGGGCTGCACCCATTGCTGCTTTTGCTGGTCACAACTGTAGTCCCCAGGTCTGGGCTTCATCATAGCCCAAGCGACATTTCCTGATGATGCGCTCCCGCCAGAGGGTATATACGATTCACGAGAGGCTCTGCTCGCCGCTATCAACAAGTGGGCAGCACCAAGAGGATACGCGTTCATGACTGGAAAATCTTCACGATCAACTAGCGGCAGGCAGATTATCACCTAAAGTGTGCTTCTGGTGTCTGACTATAAATGGCTTAGACCAGACTGGAGGCTGCGCACAACTCAAAGAGATGTGTCCTACCAATCGGATCAATGGTACTATTGCCGTCATTTATCCGAACGGCGATACGTAGAGCCGAGCTTGTTTGCGCGTCAACGTAATTCCCGAACACCCTCAACTTTGCAGACAAAGACCGATCACGATGACCGATCACGATGACGAGGTTCAAAAACTCCGGCGTGAGCTGAAGGAGTTGAAAGAACGGGAGGAGGATCTTAGACGCGATCAACGAGACACTTCTTACGACGAGTACCTGCAACTCTGCCACAAAGACCTCTTCACGACCCTCAAGGTACAGGACAAGTCGAAGTCGTCCGGCGGCGGCGCAACAGATGTGACGGGTAAATACTATCCTCTATGGTTGCGACCTTGGGATGGATTTCTCGACGAGCAGAAATCGTGTCACTCCATCATTAAGGCAATACTACAAGGCTTCCTCCTGCCCTCACGACTTGCCGTCCGCGCGATAGCGCAAGCTGCACACAAAAGGCCCGTGGCCAGCGAGGACGACCTCAGGACTTTTGAGCATCTAGCTGTAGAAGATCCTGTGGAGAACGTTTTTGCCGCGCTTGGTTCTCTATCCCAAAATCACCCGATCGGACGCGAACTCGATTGCAAAGCGATCACATTCGAGAACCACCCTCTCAGCCTGACGGAGACCGACGAGATCGATCGAAACGATGACGAGGTATTCTTCGAGGCTGTACAAGGGCAATCCGGGCCAAAGAAAAGGGTGGCACGGCAACGCAAAGCCTCAAGAAGAAAAGGGCCAGATAGATGGTGTATTCGAGCCAGGAATTCGGGGGAAAAGAATACCGCATTTCCTAGCGAGTACAAAGCAGCACATAAAATCCCGGTCGAGAGTTTTCGGGGGGCCATGCATAGAGAGGACCTATTCATCCGTGTCATCTCAAGAATCTCCAGCGGGAAAGCTAGCACGGACGGGGAGAGTCATCTACAGGAACAGATTGAGGAAACGGTTGCCAAAGCATTGGCACAGACATTCCACTACATGATTCGGCTCGGCAGTAGCTATGGATACCTTACCGCTGGAAAGTCGTTGATCTTCCTGCACATCGGAGACGATCCCACAGCGCTGTATTACCATATGGCCCAGCCAGAGAGTGACGCCGAGCGTGAGGACGGAACGGTTGATCCCTTCTACACCGCCGTTGCACAACTCGCCGCATTTTGCTTGCAGACCTGCCGGTGCTCTGGGAAGTCTAATGAGTGGAGAGAGGCGGCAATCTCATTGCTCAACGAATGGCCAGAGCCATATGCTGAGATGTGCGGTGGAACAACGGAGGAGGAAGCATCGCCAGAGTCAACACGCTCTGTCTCGTCGTATGCTGGGTCTATAGTTGCTGCTCAGAAACTCACAGTAGAGCTGCGACAAACGACAAGGGCATCATGCAAGAACTCTGAACCCTTGCCGAAAATTGATGCCAGCGATACCAGTAGTGGCGATGACGAGCCTCTGGTTGACGAAAGTGGACGGACTCAAGGTCCGCGGCCATCACTACAAGTGTCAGCCCGTGGCTCGAAAAAGCGAAAAGACATGACACCGGGGATCGACGGGTCTACAGGCAGCGAAGCGTCGGAACTCGAGACTCGACCGTATTGCACGCAAAGTTGTCTGCTGGGCCTCAAGAGAGATGGGCTTCTCGATGAGAAATGTCCGAATGTGGCTCTACATCGCCGTGCCAAAAGCGGCCTGTCGCATCCCATCAGTGCCACTCGTCTCAGAGAACTATTATGCAAGAAACTAGCTCGCCCCGTCTACCGCCTTCGCTATTTGAAACCCCTGGACAGCGATGGCAAATACGGTGATACAGGGGCACTCTTCAAGCTGACACTGGGATGTTACGGGTATACATTTGTTGGGAAAGGAACATTCGCCGCGGCTGTCACAGGGTTGCAACACGAAGCGAATGTCTACTCGCGTCTAGAACCACTGCAGGGCCACTTTGTCCCCGTTTGCTTGGGCAGCATCGATTTGGAGACGCCCTACCCGTTGGTATTGGCTGACATCGTTCACATATTGCTGATGTCGTGGGTAGGAGATACGATGGGGACGAACGAAAGTATCCTAGAAGAGGAGACGCGGCTACGGGAGCTGCTTCGCAAGCAAGGCGTTGTACACAACGACATGCGGCAGGCGAACCTCCTCTGGAACGACGAGCGTGACCGCATCATGCTCATCGATTTCAACTTGGCGAACCTGTTGCGACCGGCGCAACATAAGCAGGTATCGAAGTTAACTGGTAAGAGAAAGAGGCGTGGGCGCGACTCTGAGACCTATCATTATGGTAGATCACGGCACTTGGAAGGGTTTGAAGGCCATGATCGGCCTGGCTGCACTGTTTCATTGTAGATGTCGATTTGAACCCCAACTTCCCCCCGGCTATGTAAGCATACAGAGGTGCACCACATATCCCCTAAATATCTGAGCGGGCTCTTTCGCCCGCTTCCGTGGCCGATTTTGCGGCTCTCAATCGGATCCGGACACTCAAGCGCTGAAGCCTGCTCAACGGCGTGAATACGCATGACGAGCCAGCCACCCCTGAGTAATGGAGACAGTGCTACCATTTGCCAACATTGGGAGACTCGCGTGCCAATTTGAGCCACTTCCTGGGAATCCAAAGTATGATTGCCAAGGAACTGTGCTCAACCAATTGATGTGGTTCTACGTAATCCCATATTTTATCTGGAAGATCACGCGGGCTAAACAGGAGATATCATGCAATCCAGTCACTCTGCATTGACCGTCCGGGACTGTCGATCAACCATACAGATTGGGGTGACCTGACCAAATACCCGATTCTGTCTCTATTGAGACCAAGAGTCCGGAACAATCCCACGATGTCGCACTGTTTGCAGATAACCATAAGCATAATTATAGCAGTCAGGAAGTAACAGTTAACGCTAAGCACCATTACGAATACAGAGTTAAGCCATAGCCATTAATCTAAAAATATATCAAGAAGTAATAAGTTAATACCAAACTAAATGTAATATAGCTAGTGTGGTACTAATGAGCATTATTATTGAGCAGAATCTGAACAATCTTCTCGTGGCGGTGTAATGATGCTAGCTTTAGGGCTGTTGGGCGCCCTCTTCTTGGTGCATTAGCATCGGCGCCTTCATCGAGAAGAAGTTGGACAATACGTGTATGCCCCCCCGATGATGCTAGGCAAAGGACCCTGTCTAGTGTCGATTGAATTGTGCATTCGGACTCTATGTCATGGGAAGTACACTGCCACTTGTGAGCAATGATGGCCTTCCTAGCCGTGTTTAACCTTCCGTTCTTTACAGCCCAGAGTAGGGCAGCTGGGCTGTCGCTTTTCGCATCGCGGTAATATAACATGTCGTCAATGATAGGGTAAATTTGCTTGCTAGTGCGAAGCAAAGTGGCAAGTTCTTTTGGCTCAAGGAAAGTAGCAATTATGAAGTAAAGTTCTGGCGGTAAGGCAAGAAGTACCATTTCGTCTTTTGGAAGTTGTTTCCAGCTATAGCGGGGACAAGGCCACGGGGAAAGGGTTTAGACAGAAATGTGGCATAACTCAGTGAAAATAATCTAGACGGCATGACAGGCAGAGATGGTAATAAACAGGTTAACTACCAGCTTGCTAGGTGGGAGTTTTGGGCCGGTTAGACTTCTCTGGACAAATTCGCATGGTACGCAATAAGCCCCTGCTTTGCGCCCGGAATGGGACCTTGTGAGCTACGTACCCTAGGCATTATTTGTAGGTGTTCTATAACATAGCTATTTCAGTCTATCCCTTTCATACGAATGGTCCGTCTAAAACGTTCTACAGCCGGAGTACTTATGGGGCAGAACTCATCGAAGAAGAAAAAGAAGAAGGAAGGCTAGTAAAAAAAGAGAGCTTATTGAGAACTGAGGTTTTAACTTACAACAAGAGAAATACTTCCTCAGTCTAGCCGATCTCAATACGGAATCATCTCAGCCACAACAAGCCACAGTAGCATCGATTTGATGCTTCAGTACTCCGTATTTTCATCATCCAACGAGGACTTTAAATCCCTTTTTCTCTCCTAATTTTAAACGTACAACTAGCGATCTTTAACGTAACACGCCTCTGAGCCGGCTGTGTGGATGTCAATACCTTGTCATGCCATCTCTTCAATTCCCCCAGGCCCAGTAGTGTAATAAAAACTGCTGACTACTCGTCCTTGCAATGCTCTCCTTCTCTCAAGTGTGCAGTCAAACTCTCAAAACGTATCCGGATGCTTTCCATCTTACTTGACTTTCTTGGTGCTTGGCTCTTACCTGAAGAAAGCTTTAGGATCGCCGAGTGGCGTTTTAACTAGGGTTTAGATGTGGCCGGGTAATCACAATATACCCATCTGTAACACTACAGATGTATGCAACAACAGAATGTCTTGAACAGTTCCTCGTAGCATCGACGGCCACGTCAAATGCAACATTTTGTGCTTGATAATAAAAAATTCACTGCGCTACAAGCATTAACCTCGAAGAGCCACCGTGGACTGGTTGCTCTGGTCTATTTCGTAGACTTGTATCCCCAGAGCCTTTTACGTTCCCAAGCCCACCACTGAGCCACAGCATCAGCTTGTACAACCCATTGCGACGCTTCCTCGCCATAGAGATTCCTCACATCACCAACTAATTGTTCCATTGACCATTTCTCAAGAGGCTCAAGCTCGAGCGGGTCGTTCTTCAAGTCGGTGAATCTCCACTGAGATGCACCGTCAAGAGGTATGACAAGCCTCCAGGGCGCATCTGCGGACGTCACTGAGAGCATACTCGCCCCGCTGTTGATGACGCCAAAGTTCCATGCACGACGGCCGTTTCGAGAGCTCTTATATGGCCGGATGAGCGATTGTCCTTCATAATCGTGAAGGAGGTCGGATGCTACGGCCATGTCCTTGCGGTTAAGCGAGCCGGTGTTAATGAGCAAGTCCAAGATCGTGGGAAGAATGGAGATTGAAGTTGCATTCGCTTCGTACTGCATGCGAGGGATATGAGGATGCCTGAACGTGATGGGCACACGAAAGTTGCTGACATGGCCATTCTTGTAGGTTCCGGTCCTGGTGGTGATATCCTCTTTGAATGCCTGCCCATGGTCTCCGACAAGGACCACAAGAGTCTCGTTGGCAATGCCGTGTAGTTCGAATAACTGCAGAAGCTCACCGAGCCATGCATCCTGGAACCTCACAGTATTCAAGTAGCTGTTGAAGTCCCTATGCCATCCCATATTCCCTTGTGTATTCACATACTCGATCTTTTTGGAATCACGAGGTAGTCCCCAAGGGTGGTGGGTTGTGCTAGTGAAATGGGAAAAGAACATTCTCTTCTTCTCCCGTTGCACTTTCTCAATGAGCTCTCGTACGTGTGTCTTTAAAGTTGTTTCAGGGTATCCAAAATAGTTGATTTCTTCCAAACCGGACCGTGCCTTAGCTCTTTGTTCCAAGACATCCTTAGCTACGATCTCTTCGAAACCCATCTCATTGTTGAATATGTCCTGGCGATCATACTTGTCTGTTATAGATTGAAAGAAGGCTGTGAGCCATTTCTGCTCCAGGAAGTCGTTCGAAGCCGTCTTAGCCCCCTTATTCTGATTGAAGAGATGTAGGATTTGTGAGATGCAAGGTTGGTAACTCTGCGCTTCAGATTCTTGAAAGCTGTCGACAGGCATAGGCCAGACTCCACAGTGAGTCGCAGCCAAGCTCTTGAACGAAAGAGAAGCGGCAGTGAAACCACCTATGACGTTGATGCCACCGTAACCATCCTGCGTTGTGTCATTCCACTCTGGTATTGGTACCTTGGCGAGATCCGAACCATTTGTTCTTTTCCAGCAGCCCGCTTTTCCAGTGATCATCTCCGCCACTGGAGTTAGTTGGGATAAAAGCGCATTGACACCATCTCCGTCTTTTCGTCCCTTATAAGAATCCAGGATGATGTTGTGAATGTCTGACCCCTGTTGTAGGGGAAAGAGCTCCTCTCTAGTGCTTTCGAGCATGATGAGAGCAATGTGCTTGATCTTGACTGTCCCATTCCTAAATGAATCACTAAGGATGTCCAAGATTTCTTCATCCTGATTGGTGATCCGAAGTGGGTCGTTCACTGGATTGTAAAACGTATGTCGCACTGGATGTGCTTAAAGTGGATTGAAGGTCGGGTCATTCATAATGAGCAGCAGTAGTGAGTTGATTGATTGTCTTCTGTGTGGGGTATTCCAACCCACAGGTTTTACTTTAAATCACCCAGCTTGATTACTAAGGGCTGTTGTTCCTGAGGATCATTGAGACCATGCCCGGCCTGCGACACACCCCCCCAGATTTCAGTCTGTATCAGATGAGATCTGCATATCATCCTGATCGATATCCTCCTCTGAAACGTGTTCTGGATCAATCCGCAGTGAGATATCAACCAGGCCCAATTGTTTCACGAAGTGAGAATGCTTTTCTGCTGAAAGAGGTTTTGTGAAGCCATCTGCAGGCATGTCTGTTGTTGGAACCCATTGAACTGTAATTTTGCCGTCTCGATGGATCTGTCTTAGCCAAAAATTGTGGATGTCGACGTGTCTTAACTTTGATGTTAGTTGTGGTCTCTCTTTCTGGACCAGTCCCACTGTTTGTTGATTGTCACAGAGGATGCGTGGTTGGTGTTCTGGATCGAATTATATCTGACCGAACAGTCGGTATAGAGCTATTGTCTCCCTCGCTGTATGAGACAGCGATAACAGTTCCGCTTCAGTCGTTGACGTGGTTACAGTCTTCTGTTTTGAAGACTGCCACATGATTGCCCCGCTAAACAACTTCATGAGATAGCCCTGGGTGGATCTTCGAGTCTCTGGATCATCCGCGAACGATGCGTCGCTTGACTGCTGTAGTACTTCATCATCGCCTGTCTCTACTGCTGTGGCCTTATCCACAGAGCCCGAGAACTCGATGGCATAGTACCGTGTGGTCTGGAGATATGAGAGAACTCTGTTCGCATACCGCAGGTGCTCTGGTGAAGGGTTCATAGCGAATTGGCTTAACTGGCTAGCTGCATAGGAGACATCTGGTCTTGTTACTACTGCCGCATACAGAACTGATCCTACCTTTTCTTGCATCTCTGTTATCTGTCGAATAGTGGCCTGTCCTTCGAAAGGTTGGGGACGGTACGACGGAATGAGAGGAGTTGTCGTTCTCATTGATTTGTCGATCCCGAACTTGTTACAAAGTTTGTCGATATATCCATCCTGGCAGATCCAGAGCTTCTTGGCCTTGGTATCTCGAAGGATCCTGATGTTGAGGAAGGTGATTGCTTCTCCCAAATCCTTAATCCCGTATTTGCCGTTTACTGCTGCTTTGAATTCGTTGACTTGTTGGAGGTAGTCAGATTGTGCGATGATGAGAAGATCATCGACGTAAAGAAACAAGACAAGATGAGTCTCGTTGTTAATGAGAATGCATGGTTCATCTGGGCATTGTTCAAATCCCAGGTCTTTGAGGAACCGTACAAGTTCATGGTACCACAGTTTTGGTGACTTGCGCAGACCATAGAGCGCTTTGAGCAGTCTCCAGACCTTTCCTGATTGACCATATCCCGGTGGGCATGTGGTGTAGACCTCCTCGTCCATTTCAGCGTTGACGAAGGCGTTCTTGAAGTCAACTTGGTGACATATCAGCCCAAACGCACAGACGAGAGCCATCAGAATCCGGAAGCTTCGATAAGCACCGGTTGCTGCGTAGATGTCTTCACCAGAGTGGTGTTGGAGATCACCTCTGACACAGATGCGGGCTTTATGACGAATGAGATGTCCTGTATCATCCAGTTTGTAGGTAAAGACCCATTTGAGCGGCAGTATCTGTTTGCCTTCTGGACAATCAACTAGTTGGAAGGATTTCTTCTCCTTGAGTGAGTTGATCTCGGCGCCTGCAGCTCGTTTGAAGCCTTCTCTCTCAGGGTGCCGTTTTAGTTGATGCCAGAATTCAGGTGGTGGTAGCAGGTCCCTCCGATGGATTCGGATTGACCGTGCAGCTGCGAAGGCGTGGGCGATCTGATGTCCCAGCTTCGCGCGTTCCAGTCGTAGGGTGTATGCCTGTCTTCGTGCTCGCTTCTGAACTCGATGTAGGGTGGAGCGCGGTTTGAATGTTTCGATTGCATCCTGACCTCTCAGAGACAGTTTGATGTTTCTCCCAGAAGTTGTCCGAAGGTTCTGGAGCACCTCGGCGTCCGTTGTTCCTTCCTTTCTGGGTGCCTCTTCTCCTGACATATTTGTCCGAGGATGCGATGATGCTTGATGGAGAGCTGCTTGATTCGGGGGCCGCAACACGTCTGGCTGTTCAACCTGTATTTCCCCTGCTGTTGCTCGTTCAGGTGAGCTTTGTGGTGTGAGAAGCAACCCTAGTGGAGGTGGCTCTACTTCTGTTTGGATCGAAACAGGAACTGATGTTGCTATATCCTCCGTGATAGGCAATGGCTCAACATCTTCTTCGTCCAGATCAACTTCGTTGACCGTAATGGCGAGAGCCTGTCCTGATTCAGGACGAGTTGTGGCAAGCTGTGGATCGTACATGACTTTCTCGTCAATTTGAACATCACGAGATACAATAACACGATCGAGGTGTGGAATCCAAACTTTGTGGATATTAGTTGCGTCGAATCCGACAAGCCATCCCGTGAGCGCGTTTTCTTGTAGTTTCGCTCTGGCCGGACGAGCTTTCTTGTTCTTGATCAATACATAGGCGAGAGAGCCAATGATTTTGAGATGAGAGAGGTTCGGCTTTCTGCCATGAACCATCTCAAACGGAGTTCGCCATTGTTTTCGTTGAACCGGGATGCGATTGAGGAGGCGGGTAGCATGAGCAACGATGTAGGGCCAGAGTTTCTGAGGTAGATTTCCCTGTATTCGAAGCTTGCGAGCGATAGTCATGATCACCCCCCCAGAACGTTCGGCAGGACCGTTCTGATCTGGCGTATCTGGTGGAGATGGATTGAAGATGATTCCTTTCATTGTAATGAAATGCTTCCATTTCTTGCCCAGACCTTTCTCGCCATCTGATCGGATGTACCGCGTAGTGAAACCCCAGTTGTCGTTTGTAATGGCGAGAAACTCTTGCGTAGCCGACAGGAGTTCCTCTTGAGCCTTGTTCGGGAGATTGAAGGACACGTGGTAAGCCGAGTGGTCGCAATAAAAGTGAGCGACCCAGGAGTCGGCGTTGAAGGCTTCCTCCATATCGACAAGGTCGAGATGTATCCTTTCGAAAGGGTAGGTTCCCCTCCAGGTTGGTACACGTGAGATTTGCTGGTGCGCCTGTCCGAGTTGGCATTCGGGACAAAGCTCAGATTTTCGTTCAAAGTCGTGAGTGCCAAGTGCGACTCCTTCGACTACTTGAGGCACGTGTTCGAGAGCTTCCTTACGGATATGGCCAAGCCTTGCGTGCCAGATATCCATAGATGCTATTGCCACTTGAGGTGTTCTCGACTTGGTCGCCATTGCAAATGACTTCACAGCCTCTTGGTGCGACTTTGCCTTGAAGACAGCGTCCTTCATGCAAGGTTCGACCACTCGGAAAGCACCATACTTTGTTGCCTTGAAGGCATTTGATCCATCCGAATACTCCATCCAACAGGTCCTAGTATTAAAATAGAGGCCTTGTTGTTCGAGAGAGTGCGTGTTGATGAGGTTCCAGTGGAATCCGGGAACATGGGCAACATTCTCGATCTGGATTAAGCCTGGACCCGATGGGGTATCAACATGGACTGTGACATTGCCGACACCCGTGATGTATGTGCCTGAGTCGCCAAACTCGATGACTTCATTGTCCAGAGGCTTGTATTTAGTGAAGCGAGATAGGTCATTGCAGACATGCGTATCCGCGCAGTTGTCGAGTCGAAAGCAGTCGCCGTACTCGTCTTTTGCGGTTGTGCTGAGTGCGAACTTTGACGTGACAAATGCAGCTCTTGATTTGCGTGGTAACGCGGCAGCAGTGTTTGAAGTCTCGTCTTCTGTCGGAGTCTTGTGTTGATTCTCCGTACTGTCAGACTGCCAGAACTTAGGTAGGTTGATCTTGTTTCTCCTGAAGTTCTTTTCGATGTTTGTCCGAAGCCTCCTGCTCCCTTTGACTGCAGTGATGACTTTCGATTGGACTTGGATGGCTGGTGTCCATCCTTCTGGTGCCTTCGAAGGATTTAGGTAGTAGCAGTCAGCATACTTGTGAGACATGCCACATACGCACTGTTGAGGGTTTGTGCTCGAAGATGAAGGTTGTGTTCGCTGTCTTTTCTGCTGGGGCTGGCTCTCCTCGTTTTGCGAGTCCCAGCCATTGCCATGCTTCCTATCTTGGAATGTGGCATGGGCTGCTCGTCCCCTAGTAGCGTTCTCCTTCGGTGGTGCCATTGTTCTGAATTGCCTAATACAGAATCCGATCGTGATCTTCTTCTCGGAGAGGGTTGGGTTGAGCTTGCGGAAGGCCCTGAGAGCTCTGTTCGTTGTATTCTGAGCTTTCTGAACAATAGTGGCATCATCATTTTGATCATTTTCGTCCTCTTCAGAATCAGCCGAGCTTGCAACGGTGATAGAGCCGTTACTGGCATGGTCAGGATTAATCTCGTTAAGCGCGGTGAGAAACGCGTTTGAGATCTTCTCCATGGCTTTTGCAGCCTCCTTGATGAGGTTCTTCTCGTTCTCAACCTGAGCTTCTTTGGACTTCATGTAGTTGTAGAACGGTGGGTTGACTTCACGAGATGCTTCAATGAACGCATCACAAATCTGTGACTCGCTGAGATTCTCGATCTTGTAACGCTTGGCGTTGCTGACGAGAGCAGGCCAGCGGCTAAGCCATTTGTCAAGACTAGTGTTGCCAGGGCCTTTCTTAAGCGATTCGAACTCGGTCCTGACATTCTGCTTCTGATCTTTCGCGGTGGGTTGGATGCTATCAGCCAGCGCGATGAGTTTGCCGCGGACGTCATGGATTCCGAGGTAGTGTTGCTTGAACTCCTGACACACCGTGAGGTCGATGCGATCAGAGACCTTGTCATATTTCTTCTTCTCGCTCTCGTAGATAGCCTGGAGGCTGTGGTATTTCTGGATCGTATCCTTGCTCGCTGAGTCTGATGGTTTGGTCGCAGTAAAGACCAGATTTTCGATCCCTTCTAGATCACAATAGTTCCAGACATCATTACGCACAGCAAGGTCCTCGATAGAATTAATCCAGTTCGTCCAGTCTTCACGGGCGTTGAGCATAGCGAGGTTATGGTCTTTGATCGACATCTTGTGTTTGATGATTTTTGGTAAAGGCAATGTTAACTTCACTTTTTAGTTGACTTCTATTTAATGCGTTAGCTTCCTTTTTAATTGAAATCATTATGAAAATATCAGTTTTTCTGAGTCTTCTCTGTAGTTGCTGCTTTCGCGGCTGGTGATGAACCCCGCAGTAAGCATAATGCAACCGGTCCAACTTCGTTCCGGTTTCTCTGAAGAGAATTTCCTGTCGGAAGAAAGATTTCATTGCGTCCAGGTTGACAGGAAAGCTGGTAATGGTGATAAATATCGCGTGCGACGTAGCGGAAGAGTCTCCGGGCTCATAACTGTCGCACTGAGCGTGCTTAAAGGGTTAGAGTGAGTATGATGAGCAGCAGTAGTGAGTTGATTGATTGTCTTCTGTGTGGGGTATTCCAACCCACAGGTTTTACTTTAAATCACCCAGCTTGATTACTAAGGGCTGTTGTTCCTGAGGATCATTGAGACCATGCCCGGCCTGCGACAACCAGCTACCCTAAATCCACCACCTTCAATCCATTCAATCAATGATAACTCAAAATGGATTGATGTTTATGTAATCCGTATTCGATATTGATTGACGTTGAGTTGACGTTGATCGTCAATCCATTCAACATATTGAAATACGTTGAGTTGAGCACACCCTTGGAAATACGTTGAGTTAAGCACACCATTGCAGATGATACACTTACCATAATAGAAACACTCGCTTCGGCCGAGATTCGTCAGTTGCTTCAAGACCACGGCTTTCCTGTGACTTAAGTATTCGCTCTGTTCAAGACTCAGGGCATTTGGGCAGCCCTGCAAGTCGACCGGATGAATCTAGCAGCACTGAACACTACCGCCAAAGAATTTTACATCAAGCTCGGAGATTTAGTATTCCGCAACAAGTGTGGCATGCAGATTCATCGTCTACTAGTGGTGGGCGAGGATATTAATCCCTTTGATGTGAACGACATGACGTGGGCATTTGCTACAAGATGTAGGCCGTCGATGGACGAGTTTCATTTCGAAGATGTCCCAGTCTATCCTCTCGTGCCATATATGTCGCACGGGCCTTGGGCGAAGCTCACCAGCTAAAGGTCGTGGCCAACTGTCTATTGCCAGAGGAGTATGAAGGCAATCAAGGTTGGGTGGCATGTGATTTGGAGAACGGATATCCGGAAGAGGTTATAAACGGGGTCTTGAGTCGACAAGGGGAGTTTGGCTTATCAGTATGAAGACACTATCAAGGGTTTTATATTTAATTCTGAGTGATATTATGTCTGTTCTGTGATTTTATGTTTTCTTATAAACTGATGATAATTAGCTTCTATATAATCAGCATTTACATAAATATTAAATAACTTAAGAGATCGCGGATTGAGAAACAATTCATTCTTAAGATACTCCCTGCCCCCGCTCGATGTTCTCATAGCGGCTCCTCTTCGGTCGCCCTTCGCCGCGTGGAGAGGGCAGTTCAACCTCTACAGGACCAAAAATGACTCCCTTACCCGCAGCCCAATCTTGCTCGCCAGGTTCAGACTCAATCTTGACTTCAATTCGTCGATGAATACCATTCGGGGGTTCGGATACGTCTGATAGTCCTTCGAGTGAATCTTCTGACCGGGATGCGGCTTTCGACTTATGCGTCATTTGTATAGAAGCGTCAAACCCTTGGGCGTGCTCAAGATCGTCGTAAGTTTGGCCTTTGGGAGTGGCAGAGTATGACATGGAGGGATATAGTTCGTCGGTCATCTTCTTTTGGGCGAGTCGGGTAATCAGAGAAGCCATGGACATTTCGATGTTAAGTTTGACCAGGTAGACGACGGGATGGAACTGGATAAATACCGTCTGGTTGGGAAGCGACATAAGGCCGATCAGCAATATCTAGTCGCAAATATTAGTAGCAGTTCCAGAAGAGGAATTATGTAGACATACATCCATACCCACCGACAGAATCATCAACTTTGCATTGAATGAGACTAGTGGTCGATACTTGGTAAGACGACTCTCTTTCACAAGCCTTTCCTGAACAATGCGAAGAAAGTACCAGTTAAGTCCAGCATCGATGATACAAATGAGAATCTTTGAGGCTCTATCCCAGTACATGTTTATAGTGACAAACCTAGCACATATCAGCATAAAGACAATGCAGCCTAACGTTTGTATGAATTACGTTTGGCTCACAGGGGGGTCCATGTGCGACGGGATGAAGATGCAGAACACAGCAATGTTGATACATGTTACGGCGAAAGCGGTACCCCATTTTAGTCTTTGGATCGTTTGTCGAGACTCGGCGATGATGCTGATTCTGTTGATGATGATTTGCATCAAAAGCTGGATCTCAAATACCCAGAAGAGTAAGATGAAGGAGAAAATCGGGATGCTAGTACCGTTAGACGAAGAGCACCCACGTTCCTCGAATTAATACATACCCAGGCTTGATCACTCCATTGAGGAACAAATAGCCAAGTATTCCGAGTCCAACATTCGCCGCGATTTCTCCCCAGATCATGTAGATGTATGCACTTCGTAAAGGATTTCGGTTCCGCTTCGTTTGTTTGATGGCCTGCCAGACAGTCAAGAAGCCAAAGCCAAGTGAGAACCCCAAAGCCATTGAGGCAACCTTGTAGTCTGTAACAGAGCTCATGGTAAAACGAGTGTAAGGAATGACCAACAGGAGCGAAATCTGGTGTCAGAAGACTCGCGTAGTAAACAATATAGTCCAGGGAAGATGGCCTTGGAAGAGGCCAAATGTTGAGTCCGCACTCCTAAGTCGTGGGGTTCCCCAGCCCTTCATATCTTTGACTAGTCTGACCCAAACTTGTGGAATTTGATGATTGAAAGGCCCCGCTTCGTAGGGAGCCAGTCGATCTCAAGCCGCAGATCTCGGGGCCGTGCGTGGGAACTTTACCAAAAATCTCACTCATATCCGAAAAGTATTAATGGGGCAAAAATGATAATCGCTCGGCGGAGACTTATCTCCTGTTGTCTCCATGAGATTAACCCAAAGTGCTGAGGTAGTATTTACGCTAGTGACGGTAAAAATATGGATTCCCTGATCCAGAGCATTCGGTCCTTTAGTGATCTTAGTGATGTGACTTAGACCATTCGTCAACCAGGAAATATAAGCGTTTCCGTGACTCTCTTCTATTCTCCGTTAGAGGAGTAAAAACTTTCAAATTCACAGTGAAGATGTTTGTATTCATGGCTAACCTTACCAACAGGGTGTGACACGTCAAGATCAAGTCAAGGATTATTGAAATGAACTCTATCGGTTATTAGACGGAAGAAGAGACCCTTAGTGGAGACTGTCTCCTGACAACCGAGGCTCAGCCCAGATATTCTCTGTGTATTATCGGTCTGGAGCATGGGAAAATGATGTTCCGTGCAGAAGCCGGAGTGATTCCGAAGAATGATGTCACAGATCTACACGCACAGTCGTTTTAGAACGTCTCGGCCCCTGAGCCAGAAGATGCGAAGTGGATCGCTCAGTGCTAGCAAATTCTTCTTCAGCCTCTAAGATGCCGTGCCTGATATCACATTCCAGATGCCAAGCATGGATTGCGTAGATTATGGATTAAAAATTTTGGCAACTACCTATGAATGACTCGAATCTCATCAATGTGCGTATTTCTGCTAATGCTTAAATATTCCCAATCGTTGGATTTGGTAGTTCTAGACTCGGGGTTGCATCCTCATGAGGTAAAGTCACGATCTACAGATTTTGTCATTAAACGGGGACCGCACACGACAGCTATCACTACAGTCATTCATGATAGGTTTGGTTTCGAAAATGCAAGCCTATGCGTACCATGTTTCTTCTTCGTCAATTGAGTCGAGAGATTGATCAACATTGCATAAACAGTGAACCTCATGACTTAGATCGATGGCGGTGGACATGTTAGATTAGACTAGACTAAATTAGATTAGTTTTCGTCCTGAGGCTATACGCCACACAATCCCCTTGGAGGGGCAAATGTATGTATATGTGTTTTTCGTCCAGGGGCCATCGGCCCCGAAAAGTCCCCTACTGTGGCACAGGATGTTCTGAGCTAGGGGTCTCTATCTATGATCTAATTACACAATGTTTTTGGTATAGGAGAGGCTCAGTCGTTCCCGATATGAAATTAGACTTCCCCGTCAAGTGCATTTTCTGCAAGACACGATAACAGACCACACCATCCAGCATATCATCGACACAAACGGCGCATCGTATCGAGCCTGTTACCCGTCAGCAGGAGAACGAGGCGTCCCTGCCAAATAGCAGCCGCTCATCAAGTCTGATCTTCAGGAATGCGGTAGTTAGCTTATAAGTCTAGCAGCTCGAGGCTGCCTTCGAGTGGCCCCGGTCCGATAGAAATCGCAAAATGTGCCATCATAGTATCGAGTACTTACAAACTTTGACGAGACTGGCTTCATGATGAGTGTTATCTCAACAGGTTATTACAAGTGCAGAAAGGTTTTCAGGCACGAAAACGGCTGAACGTGGAAACCGTGAATGGGTTACGGTGGTACAACGCGTGTGTTCAGAGGGTTGGTGGCTGTCGCCGTTCATCGCTGGGGCGGGTAAGGAATCGCCCTTGACGTAGTAACAAGATAGCCCTCTGTCGCAAGACTGGGTTATCGCCACTGCCGATAACGGCTGGAAGGCGAACCAAATAGGCCTAGAAGTTGTAAAAATATTCCAACAAGCATACCAAGTCGCGAAGTATGAGTGATTACCGCCTCCTGATCCTAGATGGTCACGAACGTCACCACTCTGCAGGCTTTGAGTCTTAACTACTGCAAGGAGCATAAAATCGTTACACTCTTCATGCCGGCTCATTCATCTCAAATACTTTACCCTCTAATGTTGAGTGTTTCGTCCCGTTAAAGCAGGCGTATGATCAACAAATCGAGAAGAGAATAAGGACGGGTACAAGTCCCGTCAGCAAGGAGGACTTCTTTCCCGCGTTTTACGTAGCATTCCAAGACTCTATGACGGGGAAGAACGTTCGAAGAGGCTTCTTAGGCGCAGGTCTTGCGCTTCTGAGCTCCGAAAGTGTGATTTCCAAGCTTGCCGTAAAGCTAAGGACGTCGACACCAGTCCCAGGGGTCGGCAAGTTGCCGGTACCTTGGGTGTCTATAACGCCAAACAATCTGATTGAGGTGATTTCACAATCGGACTTCATCAAAAGTCGAATATACAGACACCAGGGAAGTTCACAAACATCAATTTTGGGTGGTGTAGATCACCTTGCTAAAGGAACGCGGGGAACCATACATCAGATCGTTCTGCTGAAGTCAGAGGTGCAGATCCTGCGTAAGGAGAATGAGACACTAGGTTGACGTCGACCTGTCAAAAAGAAACGTCTGGGGCAAGGAATAGTCTGGACTCTCAGTCATGGACAAGATATACAAGGCCAAAACGATGCGACGTGCAGCTACAAAAAGAAAGTCGCAGAAATGGGCATCGCAAATGGAAGGCAGAGACAAAACAACGACTATACGGCGTCTATGGTAGAACAAGAAATAACGCACGAAGTTGCCGAATAGAAGTAGCAGCATCTTAAGAATAATGCCATAGTTGATTTGAGCCGATTGATGGTGCTATGGTTGATTCTGCAGGGTAGGGAGCCGTAAGGGTGCGGCTCGGCGCAACGTTCACTTATCATGCGCGTTATCTGACGTTTAGCGGAAACAAATCAGACTTAAAAAACCCCTGAAAGCAGTCCTTGCGTGTTGCGCTGGCTTAGCTCTACCGGAGTTCAGTGTTCAAGCTATGGAGGGTATGGCGCTCGTCACCACCTTTGCGCTTGGATCATTGTTAAGTACAGATGGGTTTTCCAAGTTGCCACCCAGACCAATAGCATGGAGGAATCAGCCCTTCGCGTGACTAGTAATTACGCCAGGTCTTCTAATTAATTAAAGTTGGGAATTAAGTGATAAAATGACAGGTCGATGTCTGGTCCTCGCTCTTCGACGCTTGGAGACAACCTAGGCCGAGCGGCCCAGCCCCTTGCTGACAAACTCAAGGATGCTATCGAGGGCTGCCATTCTTTCTTGATCCCTGCGTTGAGTCTACTCATGTCGTTTGGTGACACGACATGAGGGGCTATAGCGCATACGGATTGTTAAAAAGTACAATTTTAGTTGATAAGACAATTATAAACAGCCTTTATCAGATGACATAAAACAGACTTAGAACTAAAAACACGTTTTAAAGGTAAAGAAAAAGAAAAAGAAAAGAAATTAGCCGTTATTCTCCAAATATCACGCAGAGTGGGATGATTATTTGGTCCACGGCAGGTAGCTAAAAATCGAGCCTCATTCTAGCCCAGAAGAAAGGGGTTCAGTTTTTCAGTTGGGGCTTCGGGCACGGACCCATCACATCTTCACCACCAAGCCCGGCCCCAGCACCGGCCCACCATAATGATACATTCCGCCACTTTAAGCAACGTTGGCCAAGACGGGTTTTAATAGCTCCACCTGGTCGTCGTGACTACATATCTTGGTGGGGAAAATATCCGCAGAGTTCTCCAGCCTCGTTCTAATTAAGGGTTATCCTCACTTCCCGACATGTGGCTGCGGATGGCGACCGACCTGGCAATGTTGCGGTTTCGTTTTATTATCCACGAGAGATGGGGTGATGCATAGAGAGTGAACGGCGAGGCCTTGCGGGGGTTTGAAATGACCAGTTACGACACACGCCCGCCCTTTGGAAGTTCAAAATCAACATTGAAACGCTGAGAGATGGGAGCAACAAGGTCGCTGCAAAGGGCGAGTGCAGCATGCATCTTCCCCTATCCCTTCGTCAGTTAGCGAAACCAAGGATCAACCGGCAAAAGCAAGCTCTGTGGCTCTGCCAAAAGCGACATGTCATATGCGGACGTGGTGATCAAACTTGCATGCATGGCCTCCTCCACCTAATACCATGGCTTGGTTCTCATGGGGACTCTTATTTCGAAAGTGAGGAAGATATAGACAGAGAAGCCACCCTATCATAGAGTTCATCCTATTATGTTTATCCTTTTATCAGACGCTGCTGCTCTCTCAATTCACATACATATCAACAACTTCCTCACCGCTGTCTCTTGCCTGTACTATGAAAGTCTTTCTCATGGCACCACAAGGAGGCGGAGGGTGGTCTGGGGCATTTGTGCATGGCCTGTATCTGGCACCTACCACATGTTGATACATCATACAGGCTATTCGCTAGAGCCTTTAGCTCAGTCAGCCGCCTCCGGAAACTTGACCACCCACAAAGCTATGCATTTTGCCCAGAGTCACAACCCTAGTGGCATGTAATCGGGGAAGGAAAAAGAAACCAGCTTTCTGTAGCTCCCTAGCCCGCCGCCACTTGTTGGTTCGGCATTGCTTTGACATCCCTCGTCTCTCTACGACTGGGGTATCTCTGCGGCATCTTCTGTAGCCCCGTGGTAATCCTGCATTACTTTTACTCTTATTGTATGAGGGCCCCTGCCTGCAAGAACAAAACCGCTGACTGCGGCTACTCTACCAACGCTTGCACGTATCGCTGGGACTCATGAGCGAGGTAGTTCCGCATTAGAGCGCAGTTGCATCCTGTGTACTGTTGAATCTGTATTTTGTACTCATATACCTGGAGCGATAAATCGGTTACGCAAGTGAAAAGCTCGTGGTGGGCACGCTCTAGTTCTTGCGCGCGAGACTTGAGTCTAGATATATCTTCCCTCTACTTCAAACGGAACTTTTAGGCTGTGACTTGATTTCGCCCTTGGGTTCATTATCTTCTCAATTCTCACATCATCTTCCTCCCATTGTCATCCTTGCTCGAGCCGCATCCGATCCTACAGCCGTCGATGTGAGGCCTCTCGCCGTGACTTCTCTTCTAATGCTTGTATGTATCGACCGGACTCATGAATGAGATAGTTCTGCATGAGGGTGCAGTTACATCCCGACTGTTGTAGAAGTTGCATCTTAAGCTCATACACCTCGAATGTCAGATCGGCCGCGCAGGTAGAAAGATCACGGTTGATACGCTCTAGATCCTGCTTGCTAGACTCAAGTCCCTGCTGTTCTTCCCTCTGGTGAAAACGGAACTTATTGGCTGCAATTCTGTTTCGTTCCCGGATTTTTTTCATGCGATCGTTGCCCCGTTGAGCTGGATGAGTGCCGTTGCTGCTGGTATGGCTCGTGCGGCGAACAGGTGAATCTTTTCCCTTCTTCGTTGCCTGTGGATTGATATCTCGATCACCCAGTGGAGCTTGTCTAGTGGGTTTGCGAGACTTCAGATCGCCAGAGTAGCAATTTGTCGTTCGATTTGGTGTCTCTTGTGTCGAGAGTGAGTGCCCATAACCCTGGCCAGGTGATTCCTTAGAAATTTCATGTTCAGGAACTGGAAATAGGGGTATATCCTCTACGACAGGGTTAAGGCCGTTCCCCGAGTTCATGTGATTCATCTCATGGCTGATATAACACCAATGGTCTGTGAAATCAGTGTTGTAGCCATGTAATGAGCTATCGACCAGAGGACCAGTCTGGGTATAAATGCTGTTTGCCGTGCTTCTCTTGTTTTCTGATGATCCAAACGGGACTGGCTGGATTGATGGCCACCATTGCTTCCACAGAAGTGATTTGGGAGTGTAGGATGTCTTGAAGGTTAAGTCGTCTTCCATGTCACTCGGCTCACCGAGAGCTGTATCGTCTGAGAGACAAAAAAAAAAGAAAAGAAAAGAAAAGAAAAGGTTCGTAGCGTATATCTCTGTACGGGAAGTTTATCAGATGGCCAAAGTAGCAGGAGAAGAGCTGAAGGGAGCTCTAAACATCTAGAAGCGCCTTGATACCCTTCGGGCTATCGTTTTGTGCTGGTGATGGTGATTCTAAGTAGGCGAAGAACTGTACACTGGAAACTCGGAATGACAGGGGATAAAGACGCTACTGTGCTGATGCTCATAGGTCGCGGGGAACGAAGCGACCTGCAATATATTAATGGAAATCGAATAAGGCGAGGTCTTTCAATTGACCTAGCCCGATCGCGTCTCAACGAATGGCAGGAAGGGAAAGGGCGAATCTGAGCTTGTGAAACCGCATAGGTAACAGCTCATATCTCAGTACTCCATACCATTAAAACGGATAGGTACGGAGGAAATGGTCCTGAAAAAGTGCCTGATCTTCACAGCTAAGATCCTCGATCTCGCCATCCGGTTTAGAGGCCAAACAACCTGACTCGCCATTGGCCGGGAGGGATAGCGTGAGAGGGATTGAGGGCGCTAGCAAGGTAACTGGATCACTGAAACGTGTAAGAACCTGACAGGCTATCTGTGCGCTCACTCTGATGGGCTAGAACGACCTGCATTCCATCCTCACCAGTCCATAAAGGGGATAGTTAAGTGAGATGATTGAAATCAGTGGGGCTAACCTAGGCTCAATCTTGTAGTGTTGGAGACCGTGCGAGAGTTTTTGGAACCCCCGTCCACCGGGCAGCGGCGGTTGAGGCATGTCTACGACCTCCACTTGTGGAATTGAAAGGGTGTACTGTCTTTAGTGTAGGGTGATTTAAGTTAGCTTGGCATAATCCATAGGGCTCAAACATGCAAGCACCTCTAAGACAAGACGGCGAGATCGGACGAGAGGAACCCATGAAGATGGTCAAAGCGAAGAATCGTATTCGATGTTGTTCTGGGATAGACTACTGTACTAAGGCATGTCTCAGCCTTTCACCGAGTTGGTCACATTTTTGCCGTAATTATTGGTTCCACCACCTTAAAATGCACTTTCAGGAGCAGGGGCATAGACTCGCTCTGCATACCCATGTGCGGGGTTTGCCTCCCTGGAAATCTCACCAGGCGACTTACAGTGGGATGCAATAAGTTTGAATACCGGGCGTGCATCTTCCTTTGCCGCTAGCCTCTTTGAGCCAGTTACCACGTGCACATCAGCTTTTGCACTAGTAAGATATGGTGATTGGCTAGATCGAGCTTCTTCCTTAGATTAGAAGCAGGCTGAGCTCCAAATAGGCTAGACGGGGGTATCAGTACTTCAAAAGGTATTCAAACTTATTGCATCCCACTGTATCCGATGGGGTAGCACCAACCTGAACAATTAGTATTAAGTTACTTATCAAAACGTTCGTTCCCTGTACAGAGGGCATGAGCCTAGTCGGGCCGCCAAGAACGATCGCTCATCCACAATATCCGGGCCAGCGGAAAATAAATCCCCACGTACATAGATTTGGCCCCTAAGTTGCATGGGGTAGGTTCCTGGTTAATTTCAACTGGGTCTGTGCCTCTTACCGGGAACCTGTCATGGGAGTGATCCGATTGGTTGTCGCTGAATATGCCGAGATTGCAAGAACTGACTTCCATCTGTCTGATTCTTATACACAGCTATGGCGGCTTGCCGGTGTGCATTCTCGGTTCTCGAAGGATGTCAATAGGAGAGTTAAAAAAGCACCACTCGGCGATGCCCTATGCCAGCCGACGGCTGTCGGAAAAGGCATTCAGGAAATGATAAATTTTGTAACGCAAATCCCACTCCCCCAAGTGTACAACTGCGATATTCACATTCCCACAGATAATTAGATGGCATAATGATCCCCTTGATCGATACGAATCGAACAACCCTCTGGGATCGACCGATTTTCGATCGATCGGGGGTCCGAACGAGCCACACCAGCCACGCGGCCCGCACCAAACATATCGAAGATCACTCATAGCGCGGTTTTATTGACGCATTTAGCCCCTCACGCCATTTCACACAGTGTTAAAAATTCAGTCAGGCCGCCTGGGGCACGCCCACAGCGGAGCAGGTATCTTAAAATCACAGCCAGCATACCAGTAATAACTCACATTTAGCTGGAACTTTAATGGCCATCTTCTTTGTGGCCTTTAGGTGAAACATCTTGCACGTTTCCTTGCGGATGATATGATACGTGGGAGAAGTCCTAATACAAGTCATCCTGGCTGGAAATGTCAGATATTACGTATATTCCGCCCATTGATGGATGTGAAATTCTGCGCCTTGAAGGTTTTACCATTTCGTGCGTAATCTTATTGAAGTATCCCTGCTTGCTATCCCTGCTTGCAGCACGTGACACCCCAGCACCTGTTTAGCAGGAAATGCCAAATGCCGGGTGGAATTCTTTTTTGGTTTTTGTTCATCTGGTCGGCTTCGTGATGCCAAGCTCTCTATTGATAAAAATATGTTCTCAGATTAACATAGGTACTGACAGATCGTTTTGCGCATCAACGCCATGACGCGTAATTGCAATGCCGCCAGAAACATCCCTGCACGACATGCGATTGAATATTATCCAAATTGGCTGAACTTTTGATTATGAAGCCTTCAAAAGTTTATTGAAAGAGATTCCTCACTGAAAAACTTGCGCTCGCTGAGTGATGTCGATGCTCAACGGGTAGCAGCATAATGGTTGGAATTACATGAAAAATGACAGGCCATATGTACACAGCCGCGAAGGAGAGGGTCGACTGACTCCAGAGAGCCTAGGACTTTATGTAAGTTAATAGTAAACCGTTGTCTTACAACAACGGCTAGGCAAATGTCGATATGAGGCAAGAGAGAAAAAGCGAGAAATCTAGCGGAGAGCTGATAAGCGTTAGTGAAGTGGAACATCGCGGGTCAATACTAATCCGGGAGGGCTTTGGCTGTTCGCCGGGCCCCACTATCCGGAGTCCGCATCGTCGTTTGGACATCTACAACCGTGTAGGATAAAATCACTCAAATCAATCTACCCGTTCCCCTGGGAATTCCACAATGACGCTTCTCCCTCATTAGAGACCAAAAACCGCTATCGAAAGGGTAACCCGGGTTCCCGTGGTTGCAGATAACATACAAGACAATGCAGCGGTTGGAAGAACGCCTAAACGACTCTCAAGATCCAGGACGCTGCATTCTCCCATTCCCCGACCCTACTATGGCTGGGGAGCAAAGTGAGGACCAGTCATTTTATGACTTACTCGTGGAAGATCCAGAGGTACGTAAGTTGGCCGTGAAGCTCTCTTCTTCTGTCTTTGCGCGAAGTGGTTTCAGATAGGAGGTTGTGTTTGACAAAGCGGGCGCTAGAACGTTCAAGATATTCCTGTCAAAGCTTCAGGTTTCCTTGACCGGCAGCTAAGACATGATGACGCAGAACAGTAGGCCAGTGGCGGGACCTGGAGTATATCCCTGTCTTGTCTTCCCGTGATATCTACTCGTGCTCCAGTTTGCAGAAATCTCTTTATAGAACCTGTGACAAGGACAGTCACGAAAACACGAGCCAGACAACGGAAGAATGGAAAGCAAGAGGGAAGACACCAGAATTCGAGACCAGCGACTATAAATGAAAATGAAAAAAGTCTAACGTGTATCAGCTTCCGTTAGGACAGACGATAGTGCTGTCACCACTAGGTCATTCTCAACATCAGCAGCCCATTTCATCGCCGAATCGAACCAGCCGCGATACGCCGCAGCCGCCAGACCTGACCGAGATGGAGACCCACCAGCAGCCGCATCACCCTGTCCCGGCAGACCCAATGTCGATAGCTTGGGGTTTATCCGGCGTTGATGATCAAAATCCCCAGCTACATCCGGCGCTTTTCAATTTTATGTCCCAGGGACTATGATCCCTGCCCCTGACAACACAAGCAGACATCACAGCCATCTCCCGCAGGCGTACAGCAGCGAGTTCGTCACACTGTCCAGTATACAATCTTGTGGCCACTATGATAGTGGCTTTCCCGGCCACTGGGATGGTACTTTGAATCACGGAACTAGCATTCCAAGAGTAGCGATACCCATTGGGCAGGCCACGAATAATCCTAGGGCTGAGCTAGACATGGCGCCCCAAGATAACAGCCCAACACCTGCTTCGCAACCAAAAAGAACTCCTCGAACGCGAAGAAAAAAGAAAGAGGCTCACAACACATCTGAGGTTTCTCAAGGTGATAATAGTAGCGCTGATGCCGGTGCTCCTTCGCTATCTGACGTAGCTAGCCCCAGTCCTGCTTCACACAACAACCACACAAGTATTAGTTCAAAGCCTACATCCATGGAACCCACGACTTCGATAATATCGAATTGTCGGAGACAACTTCGTATTGCCTCTCGAATATCCAAAAATACCCGTAGTCAACTTAATGGTGCTCCAGAAGAGCGCCGGGCTCGAGCATCCCATAACCGCGTCGAGAAGCATTACCGCAACCGCCTCAATGCTCAATTCGAATCCCTTCTTAATGCTTTGCTGGCGAAAGTCCGGCAAGGTGACAACAGTAATGGAGACGATAACGAATGGGATGGCACAAGCGATCTGGACCGCCGAGTGAGCAAGGGCGAGGTTCTTGAAATGGCTCGCAAGTGTATACAAGGGCTGGAACGAGAGAGCAATGAGCTCCTGCGCGAGAACTTCGAGCTTAAAGGCAGCCTTCAACGACTTAAAGGATCTGCCTCTGATGGCACCGTATCCTCGTCTGAACCGGAAGCACCATTCAATCCCAATTAATGTGTCCAATACACAAGGTTTTTGACTTGACTATCGCGGTTGCTTGATTATGTAACGACCAACCACAAGTAAGGACTTCCGATTGACCACAAGCAAGCCTTTTATTTCTTTTTGGCTTACTCGAGTTAATTTGAAGTTTCTCGGCTAAATTAACGTATTGGGCAAGTTGCTAAGAATGAAGAACCTCAGGAGAGCAAGCTGCGATAATATCGCCTCCAATATCGCCTCCAATACCGCCAGCCCCATAAGCGCGCTATTAAATCCAGGTCTCAGCCTTTAGCAACCCACAGGCACGGCGCGCAACTTAAAACGGTTGGAGACAATAAGTATTCGCTCTGCAGGTATCGCCCATGGTAGGGAATCTATCTACATCTATCTACCAACGTCTCAAGTAGATAGATGTAGGTGCCCTGTCATGGATTGCAAGATAGATAGACAGATGTCGGCTACAGGTAGATTTAGATAGATGCCATCTATCTACCAAAACACCACCACCATTAAACCATTGTTGCTGCCATGTTGTCGGCCATCTCCTTCAACAATCCGTCGTAGCCTTCCAACAGCCCCGCTTTCAGCCAGGACCTGACTGTCTGAGCAACAGAAATAGTACTTGCATTTGGGAGATACCGTGTTACCTGCGGCGGAAAAAGTTCGCTCACATTCTGCAGCCATCGGCGAGATTGATAAGACGTCAATCACCATCCTAGCTACGCGTGGGTAGTCAAACCGCTTAGCAGAACAGTAACGAAGTGGGTTACCGTGCTTCGTATAAATCTCTTGCTTTGTGCTTAACCGCCTCTTGAACTCATCTGAAATCGGTTCTTTCTCGGAGGTCGAATACGACATCACCTTGTCTTGAAACGAATCGAAGGGATTAGACTCTCGCGCTCTCATGGCCACAGGAAGATTACTATCAGCAAGTTGCCACTGGATTGGAAGGTCACGATACTCCTTTTCCCATAGGATTTGGGTGAGTTGGCCTTGTCAACCCAGCCCTCCCTTCCGCCATAAGCTTTCGTCAAGAAAAATTCAACTGTATTTAGATTCATAGAAATCCGGTACAATTAGCATGGAGCTTTTGTGGTGAATATTATTCGTCCCTCAACTGCAGCTCCATCTGTATCACTGATGATATCAGTAGCATCTGGACCTTCTGTTTCACGGATAATGCGAATCTGTTGCCGAGCGTTCTCTTGTAATTCCATCCCTAGCCGAGCCAAATCCCCACGAACTGTGTTAAAAGGTTCATCTCCTATAGACCATTGCTCAATAGCAGCCTGGTGTTTTGCTCCTCCATAAATGAAACTTCCATTAGTTAAGTGCAGGGCAACGGGTATTTGTGTCTTTTCTCCATCCCTGTTGAGCTTTTCCAGGTGTCTCGAAGTTTGCGTTTGCGTTTCTTGAGAGGCCAGATTTTGTGGAAAGAATGGCGTGTTAGGTAAGGCCATACTGTTTCTTTTCTTGCGTTTTCTTTTGCCACAGTTTGAACACGAACCACTATTATGTGCTGTAACTCCATGCATAAGGTTTAAATGCTCAGATGGCTCGGAATGAACATTATAGCTACAACTAGTAGCTGCGGTATTCAATGTTTTGTTATCGGCCTTAAATCTTTTCGTTAAGCTGTGCAAACTCGTTTTCGCTGTTGGTATTTGGTTTTCTTTGTCTCATGGTCATCCGTAAGCTCCAAGGTTGACGAAGCATGTCTTTGTTGGGTCATACTGTAAATGAATTGATTTAGACAAACGGAGGTCCATAAGCAGCTCTACTGCTATATTTATATGTTAGCAGCTTCCATCTCCATGGCTGTGCATAGCCTCGGCACTCGCCGTCGAAGGAGCCACGCGCTTAGGGTAGGATTTGACTCATCTGACCGGATCAAAGGTGTGGGTGTGAGCATGGCCTGAGTATACCAGACGTCGTCCGAAAAACAGCGGTTCCGACATGTCATCAATCGATTTTATTGATTAAGCGACTGGTATTGATTGGCATGGCTTTTAATGCCATTATTTCTAAATTGTGGAAAAATGGTCTCGAGGTCTAGACTTTAGTCTCTCGACTTACAGAATCCAGACCGTTCGAATTGCTGGACTAAGAATATGCGTAAACTAATTGGCCAGGTGGACCCCCATCACGATATCGCAGAACCAATGATTCCACGGGTATAGACCCACTCGGAGCATTTAAGCCGGGTAGCTGGTGACATTCTCTGCTCAATAAAAGCAACTAAAACTTTGGAAATGTTCCGCTAACTCTTGTATGTTTAGTATAAATACCCTGTCTGATTGGATGTGCCTGTACTGACAGCTTTCTCGTTCTCGGGTTTCAGGAAACCACTTAGAAATCCTGCATACAGGGTAATGTTAGCGGAAACATTCTAAACAAAACTATTACATCATCGACGTAATTGGTTTGTTTGGCAAATTGCAGGTCGTTAGTTGCAGTTTATCAAATCATCTAGGTTTAGAGGCGCTTGAGAAGACGATCTCCTGGCACCCATTTCTGTTGTCTCGAGAATTTACAGAATCCTGCGTTTAGACACAAGGCGAGTCGAAAGGGCCTTTATTAGTCAAGACCAGATTTCTGAAAAGGAGTAAACTAGGCTTAGTTATATGGTTTCTTAACATATGTAACTATTATAAATATTATTTCAAGTCTAGCTTCCCCTCCGGAAGTTATCTGCAGAAATAATCCACGTTAGATAATTATTTAGGACAAGCAGAATGTAAGTTGTATATTAATATTTTAGGCTTCTAACGTTTAGCATATCCTTCTATAGCTACACGTCTTATTCTAGGAGGCCTGCATGTTCATTGATCCAGGTTAATATTATGTAACAACTCATCTATGATTAGAGTATATGAATGTTGTAACAAGGGCCGGTCGATTTTTACTGCTTGGTCGAGGCTGGGATGGTTTTTCACTACAGCTAGTTATGGCAACGCAGATGAAGTGGGAGACCCTACTCAACAACACTGAGCACCGTACCTGCAATTCCCAGCACCTCTTTTACCGCTGTTCTCAAGCACGTTCACACCAAAGCGGAGGAGGAGAAGGAGGGGGACTTCCTCTAGATAGCTTTCTCGATGAAGGAAAATAATCTCCAGGGCAAGTAGGGAGACTACAGCATGGATAGAAGTAACTCACTTCCCAGTCTTGTCTCCCCATTGTTAATGATGATGAATCATAACACAGTTCCTCCTGCTATGCCCTACTGTACCAATCACCACTGGTAAATGGGCCTAATACCAACTTTTGCGACCC